>NC_060272.1:20310225-20610225 GCF_021613505.1 Equus quagga | reverse complement strand
TCAGAGGCATCCAACCATAGCATTTATTTCTTGCTCATGTGTCTGCAGATCAGTTGGAGTTTGGCTGATTGAGGCTTGGTTCATTTTGGCTTGGCTTCGAACTTGATTGGGTTGAGGCAGGTCTGTTTCAGGCTTTGGCTTGTGGCGATGTGCTTAGATCTGTTTTCTGTGTGTTCATTTTGGGGTTCAGATAAAGAAAAAGTGACTACTCAGGAGAAAGCTGTTCTTTTGGTTGTTGGCAGGAGTGCAAGAGAGCAAGGGGAAACCCATGCAGTGCCTCTTAAAGATGAGGCTCAGAACTGACCCACTCTCACTTCTATCTATAGTCCATTGGTCAAAGCAAGTCAGCGAATGAGGGATTATATTTCTCCCATGGAGTTGTAGGATTCATGGAGTGAATGAGCTCGTTTACCATATCTGAAATGTAATAAGTGATGTAGCACAAATTCAAATTCTGTAGGAGGTTGGAAATAAGTGAATCTTTTGATATGAACAGGCACTGTCATTTACCAAGCACTAAAATGGGCATGCGCTATGCTAAAGCATGCCTTCATTGCCTTATGGCTTTCACAGCCATGGCACTACTGATATTTGGAGTTGGATGCCTTCTTTATTGTGGGGGGCTATCCTGTGCGTTGTAGAATGTTTAGCAGCATCCCTGGCCTCTACCCACTAGATGCCAGTAGCATCTTCCCTCCTTCCAGCCATAAGAGCCAAAAATATCTCCAAACATTGCCATATGTCCTCTGGGGAGCAAAATAACCCTCACTTGAGACCCACTGACTTATCTTGTACTGATAATCTTTGAAATAAAGGATCACAGTATATATAGAGTCTTATATACAAAGAATGCAAGAAAATGGAGATGGTTAAAGCAGAGAATTTAGGGGAGAAAATGGCTGGAAATGAAGGCAGGGGCAAAGCCAAGAGTGATTTATGCCATGCTATGGATTCTGAACTTTAATCCTGAAGGCAGTATTGGAGACACACACAAGAATTTTAAATAGGGCAATCATGTTTGAATTTTATAACATCACTCTGTCCTCTTGTGAAGGATGGATTAGAAAGAGGATTATAGGTGACAGGAAAATGTGCTATAGAAGCAAGAAAATTATGTGGAAGGATATATATTGACTTATTAAGAATATTTATCTTTGGATGAAGATTATGGTTTCATTTTCCTTTTCCTTATCTTTATTTTGAATTTTCTGCAGTGAAAAAAATACTGCTTTTGTAATAAGTAATACATTTCATTAAAAAAAAAAGGACATCGTAGCAATTTGGACGAGAAATGCTAAGGCCCTGAACTATGGCAGGGTCAGGAGGGTGGAGAAGGAGTGGTTGATCTGAGAGTGGCTCAGGAGGTAGAATTGTCAGGGCTTGGCGATGTGTGTTTTGGAGGCATGGCTGAAGGAAAAGGAGGAGTCCAAGAGGGTCCTTGGGTTTCCTGCTTGAGCAGTTCATAGAAAAAGGGGGTTTAAGAAGATGGGACAACAGTTTAGGGGAGAGGGTGAATTTTGTTTTGAATGTGGTATGCGTGAAGTGCTTCTGAGCATCTGCTTGGAGGAGGTACCCAATTTTCCATTAGAAAGAGGAGTCTAGTATTCAGGAGAGGTTTTGGTGGAGATACAGATTTGGGAATAACAAAAAGATAGAGTTATCTTTTGCTATGAAATTATCTAGGAAGAAAGTACACCTTGGGAAAAGAGAAGGGCCGTGGATGGATTCCTGGTGGTAAAAGTGAGGCAGACAAGGGGCTTGAAGAGTTCCCATCCAGGGCAGTGTCAAGGAGGCAAGAGGGAATTCTCAGAGGAATGGAGTAGGAGACTGTGAATGACAAAGAGAAGGCAAATGTGATGCTATGCTTGCTTTTATATTTAGCATTTAGATCTTCAGTAACCAGGAAAAAGCCATTTCAGAGGCACTGCTGGTTGCAGTTATAAGTTAGGTAGCAGTGGGTTTTGGTAAGAAAATAGAGGCCTGGAGAGAAAACAATTCTTTTAAGATGTTTGCTTTAAAAAGAAAGTGGGAAAGTAGATGGTCTTTTGATGGACAAAAAGTTTCTCCACGTTGTTCATGTTTCTTTGTATAGAAAAATGTCCTGAGGATTTGGAGAAAAAAATAATTCGTATTTAGAGGACATAATTCAATTTAAGGGAATTTTTAATGTGAAAATTGTCTGTTTTGTGGGTTTTTTGCTTCACTGTTAAATTTATATTTTGAAAAGTTGATAAACTTAAGAAAAAAAGTTAATCATTGTACTTGAAACTTAGCGTTACTCCTTTCATTAAAGAAGGGAATCAATCCACTAAAATGAGAAGAAAAGGCATCCTTTTGAAGGGGCTTGCTTTTGACAGGTGTATGCATTCATAAATTTATTTTGTATCTCCAAAGAATCACTTAAAAATTTTATTAAAGTGAACAGTTTCCTATCTATTTTATTTCACTGTCTTTCTCTTAGAGTCATTTTATTCCTTCTCATCTTTAAAATTTTTTTTCTAATGCTTAGAAATATAAGGAGAAATAAAAGTAATTATTATTTAAGATATAAGTTAAGATATTTTATACTGCCAGTTATTAAGTATTTTAGTTGTGGTTTTAGCATCTAAACTTTTGTTTACTACATGTATTATTTTTCAATTATTTACCACATTGTATTTTGAAACCTTTATTTTAAGAGTTTCTTATTGTAGGTGCTTGGATTTTGAATGATCGTAGAAATATATTTTTATTAAACCATTTCCTTTGTCTTCTCCTAATATTATTGGTGTACTGTATATATGAGAGAAGCATAATAATAGAAAAGTCAGCTATGAATCAAAAGTATTGGGTATAGATCAATGGATTTGCTTACTAACGATGTGACTTTGGTCAAGTCGTTTATCCTTCACGTGAATTACTATTCCACTTGTTAGAATTTCTTGAGATTTTAGCACTGTTCGTCATTTACATATGAAAACTAAATAAATCTTATGTCATGAAAGCATCTAAACTTTCATTAAAGGAGTAAGTTTTAAAATGAGAGAAGAGGTACATGGTTGTGGAGAATGAAATAACAGATAAGGAGAGACCTAATTGTACAGTGTCTGTGTTTCTGGGGCAAGGGGTGCATTCAGCATCCTTGGACAGTAATTATTAAGGTACTTGAGCTTCTGAGGGTAGAAGTAAAAAGAAACAGCATCTGGTAACATAATATAAAAAGTAATGGAAGGTTATTAAAGTTTAGAAATTCACCAGTAATATAATCTTAAAATTTTTGCTATGGGTAACTACATATATGATATTTGAGCTATGGAGTTTAAATAACAATTGTATTGTTTGTTTTGTAGCAGGAAATTAACAAACTCCCAATGTAAGCTCTTAGGAATAATAGGAAATTCAACAATGTTGTTGAATTACATAGAGTATAGCTTCGTTTTCTAAGTTCAGCATACCTACCAATACTAATTAATGATAAATTTATATCTTCTATTTTATTAGAATGATGTTGGATAGATTTGAATTGTATGAGAGAAAGTAGAAAAGAATTTCTGTTTTTCTGTGGCTCTTACCTTCTCAGTGGTGGGTAAAATTTAAAGGTAAAAACTGCTGAAATTATGTGTAACAAAAAAGAAATTAATCCTTTGGACTACATAAATTTGCAGAATTAGAAATGAGTATATGTTTTATGCTTTAACTACTGTTTGTATGGAGACTATAGGCCTAATGTATTCTTCTACGGAAATGCAGTCTTGAATAATTAGAACTTTTTGACTAAAAAAAGGGCTTTATTTACTTCAGTTTGGCAGACTTTATACATTTGACTTATTTCAGACTCCTGCCATGAAATGTATATTGTGTAAACTATAAACACATCTTCATTTATTGAACCACAAATAGCTGTACTATGGACAGGATATTTCTCTTAAAATAGATGATCACTTTTACAGTGTGGAGAGAGAAATAGAACACTAATCAATTAATTTTCTAAATTTCTCCTGCTGCGGGTTTCATCCAGGGTTAAGTCCCTCACCACATGTACAGGTCTTTCTATAAAGAGTGATGTGTGGTATGAGATAGTTGCGCTGCCATTACTTGGGTGCGTTGGAAAACCGCTTTCTATCATCCATTGCCAAATCCAGCATGACCATCCATTACTTAGTCCTAAAAGGCTCTTTTGTAAAACTTTCTAAATAATTTACTAGAGCTTCAGTAAATATTGCAGTTAGATTTCTGTCAAGACATATCGAGTAGAAATTCTGTTAGAGTCTTCCTTGAAAAGACAGGCTGAGGATGGGAAACAAGAATATTTCAGAATTGAGGAATAACTCAGAAAGAAACTTTGTATATATAAAATAGCTTTTAGCGTTGCTAATTTTTAATATTTTGGAATTTCTTCTGAGTGTTTTTAGGACATTATAGATGAATGTTATCATAATAATTTGCAGATCTATAGTTTCTGTTGATTGTAAGCAACTATATTTGACTCTGTCCTGCTTAACTAAAGAGGGGATGCGTTGGAAAATTTCTGAGGTGTTTTCATTTTAGAAGACAGTGTTGAGCTGAGCCTTAAGAAAGAAAAGAAAAGGCAACATCAAGGTCCTCATTAGCCAAAGCTTGTGGAAATTTTCTCTAGAACACTGTCCTACGCCTGACAGCACCAAACACTCCCAGTCTCTGTTTTTCTGTTGAAATTTCAAATTCTTGGAAAGAGAGTTATATTGGGTCAGTTTGAGTCAAGCATCTGTTCCATTAGATCAATCAGCTGTAGCCAGTGGCCAAAATGCATTGTACACACATGACCACTAGGGGAAATGGACAGTCACGTGTTTTGTGTCCCGTGTTCTCTAACTCTTGGCTACTCAAGGCATGTGTGTTTACAGCAGCCCTTCCACCTTGGAGATGATGCACAGTCACTTCAGCTACTGCACTGAGAGTCAGTGTCGTGGGACTACTGTTCTCTGAGTCCAGCATCTCTTGGTGATTTTTATTTCTTTAACAGTTTCATTATCTTGTCTTGAATGTCTATATATATGGAATAACAGTAAGAGGAAATGAAAGAGGTAGAGGTAAACTACACATTTTGTGTATAATTCCATGTACTTTGTGAATACATATATTTTAAGTATATAAATATATTCTTTATACATATATATGCACATAGGTGTGTATATACATAAATTATACCCACGTACATTTCTACACAAAAATGATGAGAATGAGAAATTATAATACTGGAACAGCAAGCAAGAGCTTTTAAGAAAAAGCTACAATCCTTCATTCTTCAAGGTGCCAGAATCATAGCTGGCCAGAGTCGCAGAGTAAGTCTCTGTGAACAATTTCTAGCTTATCTAGCATTTGGCCTGCAACTTCATTAATTGAGGGAGGGGAGATCTTTAGCCATAACCTTATTTCTAAGGGGTCTGAGCCCTTGGTGGTTGTGCCTGTAGAGTTGTGGTAGTAAAAGCAATAGTATAAGTAGTATAAGCAGAGATCACTTGGGTTACACTCTTACTCCTTCTAGTTCTTAGGGTGCTCATGCAACCTCATTCTTCCCTAATGGACAGTACCAGTTACTCTAACCAACATTCTTATTTCCTTTTCTGCTTGTTCCTCAGTGATTGAGAATTCCCAGATGGCTGGACGGCAGTCTCAGTTGGAACCGTCATCTTTTCTTATTCTATCTTGGAGTTATTCTCCCTTTTTTCTAAAACCTCCAAATCAACAGAACCCCAAGTTGTGGGGTTGCTTGCACCAGGGCAGATGGTCCTTGATGAAGATAGTCCATGTTTGTGCCTAACCACCATGGCTTCTTTCTTCATACGCTCGTTAAGCAAACATCCAGCTCTGTTTAAAATGTGAAAAATTTCCTCAAAACATTATCCTGCCACATGGTTACTAATAGCCTTTTCTGCAGAGAATGTCTTCTGGTGAACATTCATGTGGGACGTTTGGGTTCCCAAATCTCTTCATAATATTTCTAGTCAAACATTATCTGTTGTGCAGGTGTCTTCTATAAATCCTGACCCCAGATCATTGCTCCTCCTAGGCAAAGTGGAAGATCTTAAGTGAGTGCTCAAATTTTTGCATGCAGAAGATATTTACCTTCTCCATTGTTCTTCAGTGTTGTCCCTGAGACATGCTACAATCTTAAAGCAGTACAATTTTGCCTTGTGCCAGCATATTGCATGACTGTAAACCCAATTCGTGATAGGAAACTTCTCTGCTACCACGGGTTTGGGTTGAGGGAGACTCACAGGTGTGACAGGAGTCATGTTCCTGGTGATGTGAACAATCTCTTGCAACTTACTCCTGCCTTTGGGGGCTCTCTCAGGCCTGATTGCATAAATCACTTCCATTTAATTACGGAAAGCTGATCAGTAACCCTGACTTTACAGCTAAGTTGATCTAATGGCACCTAGTTTATGATGGCAGCTTGGGTTGAATGGTAACCTAATGTCCCACTCAACATTGGATCCAAGTATTAAACCAAAAGATGATACCTGCTAAAGGACACTTGGTCTAATCCTAAACCCCAAGTGCCTCTTCTAGATTCTTCCATCAGAGCTGGTCATAAACTTCATATATCATCCAGGTCTGAAGGGCAGAACTATTTGTACTGGAACCTGGGTCAGCTAGAGAGCTGTTTTTGCCTTTGCACCCGACTCAGACTTGACAGCCTTTTAAAGGACATAGTAAAAGGCTAGGAGCAGAATATCCAAAATCCAGGATCTCATCTGTCACTATGATTCCTTGGCAAGACTAATTCATTTTAGAGGAGATATCCCAATATGTCAGCTATGCTTCTTAAAGTGTGATTTAGGAACTAACAACATATCACTTAGGAACGTGTTAGAAATGCAGATAATCTCAGATTTGCTAATCAGAATCTGTAGTTTAATAGTATGCCCAGGTGATTTGTATGCATATGGAAGTTGGGGAAGCACTGCCTTCGATGATTTGACCACAGGGACTCCAGGGGGAGCCTGCTTGTTTCCCAGGGATTTATCTCCGTCTCCTGCCCTGCTCTTTCCTGCTCTTTAGATCTTATCAGTGTGGCATCATTAATGTAATGGATCTGTGTGGTGCTCTGTGGGAAGGTCAGAGAAATACTGCTCTCCTTCAGATAATTGACAATTGCTTTTTGTGATTCCTGTGTATGAGAATGGAAAAAAAATGTTGCGATATAAAATATTGGAAGCTCTATGAATTTGATTCAATTAGAAGACCACATCTAGGATAGATTGTAGCTGAATTGAAGTCACCCTCTGATTGTGTTTCTTATGATCATAATAAACCATAGTAATTTTTATTTTATTTAAAAACCAATAAATCCTAATAAATGATAGTAATTTTTATTTAGATAAAAATATCATTAGTATTTTATCATAGCTTAATTACTGAATTGGAGCACAATGATCCAAGGTCCACAGGAATTAGTTTTATCATAGATCTGTTATCCAATATAACCTCAAAGTTTGGGCATTCCTCTTTTTGCAAGACATGGCCTTCTAGTTAACAGGCTTTTTTTGGTAAGGCTTAAAGGAGAGTTCATAGTACAGTCTGATGAAAGTAGACTTGAGTCCTCCCTCAGTTATATCTGGTCTCCTTTTCATGCAAAAGGCCCTGGATCTGTGACCTGGGAGTTAGGCTAGAAGCTCTGTTCTCTAGGCTAGTGGCTCACTAAGGCCTTTGTAAGTTAACACTGGAATTGTTTTGTTTCACAAGAGTTAATCAAGACCTTAGGAGATGTCTAATGATTTTATTTCTGGAGATCTCTTGATTAATTAATCACATCCAGGAATCTTTGTATGTCACACTATTCTGTGTACCCTCATGGCAACTCCAGCCCTATTGCTTATTATGATGCTAATCCTTACTTTGTTTCTAGCAGTTAAATGAGGCCACCTAAGTTTGGCCATCCTGGGCTCCTACGACTTCCATTGGGATTGTGTTCACATTAAGTTTACCCACTAACATTCCTGACCTAGAGGTGGTAAGCTGGTCACACACTATTGAAAATTTGGATTGTCTTAACTTATCTTAATTTCAAGGGGGTAGTGGAGAACATTACAGCTTAATATCAAATTATGTACATCATACCTTTCCTGAATTCATCATCATTAATATTATCTTCATATTCATTTTTGGAATATGAAATTATTGTCAGCATTGTCAAATTAAAGCTAATTTTACTTTAAAGAACGGCAATTAATTTGCTGTTGGAATAAATTACTTTTGTAGAATGTATTATTTTGTTAAATGAGCTCTCTTCTCTAAAATGTTTCGACACTCTTTTTTTTTGGTGTTCACACTGTGATATCTCACTGGCTTCTCAGGTTAATTTTTGATGTACTGAAGAGAGCAGTGACATATTGAGAAATGGTATGACGCAGGGAAAGTACTAGTGTCAGGAACAAAGCGCCAGGTCTCGGCTGTGTTTCCTACTAGCTCAGTGACCCTGGAAGGATTCTCAACCTCTCTGTACCTCAGTTTCTTTTTACAAAAAGAAATGAAGAAAATATTCTGCCTTACCTTATTGCTTTGGTTACTTCAGATAAATTTAAAAATAAATTTTAAGTTTTATATATGCCAAGAAATCTTCATTGAACACATATTATGAGCCAAGCTGTATCCTAGTCACTTAAAATGAATGTGAAGCACTTTACAATAAGGTTTTAATTAGGCCTCTAAATTCTGAGAAAGCTTAATTAAATTTGGTAAAAATCTAAGAAACAAAATTACTTTGAAGACAGTTACAATATGTGTATACCGATGTGCATGTATGTACGTTTGTGTATTAATGTATATTTCTGTTTTTGACTTGGGAGAGGAGTTCGAGAAACTATGTCAAAGAAGAGGCATTTTTCTCCTTGATTTCAAATTCTTTTTGTTAGAAAATTAAAGAATTTTGGTTTAAAATAGTGGATAATTTTGGTTTAAAATAGTAGAGATGTCTTTAGGGATGGGGACAAACTCCAAAAATGCAAAACAGAGTACTCAACTGAGAGACCACTGAATTGAATAAACACGTATTGAATGCTTGCTATATCACTAGATATTTAGTGGGTATGATGACATTATTTGTACTTTTCCTGCCCTGCAGAAGCTCTCTTCAGAAAATTTCTCTATAATCAGTGAACGATGCTATATTCTATGCTTACTTTTCAAAGTGTGGTCTATGGACCAGCATCATGGGAATCACCTGAGAGCTTGTGAGAAATGCAGCATCTCAAGCCCTCCCCCAGAGCTACTGAGTCAGAACCCTCCTTTTAACAAGATCACTAGGAGGTCCATACGCACATTAAAGTTTGAGAAGCACTGCTCTGGATTACATAAACAATCTTAGGTTCAAATTTGAAATTTTTCCAAATAATTTGATAAGTTTGTTTTTATACCTCCGCAAAATCCTCGCTCTTCTTTTATGTATTGATTTTTCCAACTTTTCCTATGTCAGAACAGAAAAGACTGAAAACAAGTGAACTAATTAAGAGTAATTGCAACCCACTCTGATGTGTTTTCTCTTCTTGTAGCTAAGATCCTATAGTGTTCAGTTTCCTATCTGTCTGTAGTTACCTGGTAACCAAGATTCTAGCACTAGTAATTCCCCTTTTCTCTTCTGGTTAGACTAACCACTGGGCTCATTCCAACTCCCACCCCTGCCCTGCTCCTTCGTGATGAATTGGTCTTTGCCAGGGAATCACTTTTTAACAGAACCCTGCAGTTTACAATTTGCCTCTCTCTTCAAGCTGAACTGCTTCTCAAATAGACATTGACCTCCTTTTTCCCCTCACTGAACCTTTTAAATACATTTGAATAAAACATAATGTAGCAAAATAGTTTTAACTATGTTAAACCCATTGGGTTCTTTTTAGGGGCTTTTCCAGAGACCCTCAAATAATACTATACAGTTATGCACCGCATAAAGATGTTTCAGTCAACGATGGACCACATTTATGCCGGTGGTGCTCCCATAAGATTAGTAACATAGAGCCTAGGTGAGTAGTAGGCAATCTCATCTAGGCTTGTGTAAGTGCACTCTCCGATGTTCGCACAAGGATGAAATCACCTAACGTTGCATTTCTCAGAATGTATCCTCTTTGTTGATGCATTATTGTATAGTCAGCTGCAAGGTTGGTTATTTGTTAGACTAACTTTGATATAAGCTTTCCAGGTCTAGGGAGGCGAGAAAGCTAAGAAATAATTAGAAAATGTCTAAGACTAGCTGTCTCCTGGTCTTGACGCCTTTGAAACAAGACAAGACAATGCCAGGATTAAACCTGCTCAGTTAAGGCTATCTTTAAGAAAAATGAAAACAAACAAGCAAACAAACAAACTCAGTATATATGGTAGCCTTAAAATAAACCCGAAGTAGGAGGGATGCAAATGCTTACTACTTGGTTACGAGTTTGAGAAAGAAGGTGAGTAAATTGGAATGTAGCATCAATTTTGAACTTAGAGGGTGTATTCTGGAGGAGTAAAGCAAAGATGATTCTGTTCATTGTAGTGAACAGAGAAACAGGTGAGGATTGCATTGGGTTGAAGAATGATTCATAGATTCTCCTACATGCTGCTGGAGTGATTCTCTGTGTCTAGGCTGTATTCCTACAGAACAAAATCTGTGACTGATGGGGGATCAAAGAACTGAAGGTTGTATAGGGTGTATCTAAGAAATGAAAACATCCAAACTGAGATTTGATTCAGGCTTGATATTCTTATTTATCACTGAATGTTTCCCAGAATGGCTTATTTTTGAGTTAAGAAGTTTAAGCTTTAACCATATCATTGGGAAATCTGTTACCTCTATTTCTCCTTTATATATCAGACATTATACATCAGTAAAGCTTGTCTTCTGTGTTCCTTCTGGCCCCATCTCTTATCTTTGATTTTTGTCCTCACTGCAGGAGCCCAATAAGTTCATATTATCCTCTCGTATAATGTCATCAGAAAGTATTTGCCAAGCAACTACCATATGTAACATTTTAACATTAGGCATTCAAAGAGGTTTTTTGGGGGGATATTTACACTATAGCTGAGGCCATAGGTCTATAGAACAATTTGCAAGATAGTCTGCTCAGAGGAATTGCATTATACACACATTTAATTCCACTATAAGTTTTTGAGTGGAGGGAAGGAGATCAAGAGAGAAATGCATATAATAAATTAAATACTTCCATTCATGGAGAGAATATGACCCAGCGAGTACATACAGACCTATTTTTCCAGATTTCCATATTCCTATGATGTTATATATGGTCATGACGGTTTTCTCAGTATGAAACATCTCTTTGAGCTCAGTTTGATATAGAACTGAGATTCTTTCTTGTATAGGTGATTTACCAGGTTTGAAAGGGTTATTTAGACTATACTAAACTTGATTTTTACTTTACACCCTGACAATCTTATAAGGTACTCCTTTATAATGTCAAAATGTGTCCATTATTATGGGAGATTAGAAGAGTGAAGTGGTTCTCTCAGGGAAGTTAGGACAATTTGAGTTGGGTCTTAAAGGAAAGATAGACATAAATGGCATAAAATAAAATCTGAGTAGTGTTGAATGATAAATGGGTGAGTATGTGAGTTAATACAGGTGGCTAAGTTAGATTCAACCAAATTCTTTTTGCTTTTAAAATTATTTCACCTTAAATAATGAGTGTTCATAAAAACCATTTAAATAATTTTCCACACTACTTCAACTTTTTTTCTTTATTGGTTTGTTCCAAAAAACCATATCTTAAAATTCTTTTAGTTACCATCATATATGACATCCTATAGTCTAAGGAAGCCGCGCCCCTCAGCCCCATGCCTTTACTGTTGAAATGAGATAAGAGTTTGTGTTAGGAACATTTTCATAAAACCTAATTGCTCTTGGAAAAGAGAAATATAGTTACAGATACAAAAATACTTGCTATTACTGTTATCAGTTTGATTGTAGAGTAGAGAAATAGGAAAATTACAACCAGGGATGGAATAGAGATTAACTTTTCAATGTACACTCTGAAGTATCTTTAGAATTTTTTACCACATGCATATATGAATTATTAGAAGAAAAAGAGGGGATCACCAAAACTGGTGATAGTGTAGCACTTTTTATATACCCACGTGCTTTGTATGTTTAGTTAAATGCCAAATGGATAATACAGACTGGTCGTTTGGTAAGAGATAATAATAATTATTACGATAGGGGATGGCATGTGTAAATTAGAAAGTTTAGTTTTGCACAAGTTTGAAGAATTGGAGGGAAAACACATGGGAGTAAGAGAGTTTAAGAATAAGATGCTATACTAGGATGATGGATGGAAATAGAATAAAATGGGTGAATTGGAGAGACATGTAACAGGATGAGTTATCAGATACTTTTCTTGATGGTAGAGAGAAGAAACTTCAAGCTTTCAGGCCCGGACACTGGGAAGAATGAGAGTGCCACTGAGAAATAAGAAATTTCAGAGCTAGTTCTAGGGGAAAGGTAATGATTTTGGATTTTAAATAAAATAGGCAGATGATGGACTAGGATATTTAGGTAGCACTTCCTCAGGGTTTTATTTGTTGTTTTTTATTTAATTTCCAATCATTATCAAGACTTTTTAGCCGTTAGTTTCAATTGTTTAGCCTGGGTATTAGTTAAGCAATATGGTGAACTAATTATGAATACATCATTGACTGTTGGTGTTATTGCCCAATTTGTATTTTAAATCAGGGCTTCAACTCCTTAGGACCATAGGAGTAAATATATGTATTTGAAGAAAAGATGGATACAGGTCTAACTTACTTTACAATCTATCTAGGTTCGGCCCAGAGAGAAATCGCTAACTGCATAAGTTGCTTCATTCAAGGAAAATGGTCAAAACTTCTTCTTTGCTTCCTCTTTGCTATACAAGGTGCACATTATTGGATATATAACCTAGTTTTACATCCTAGAACCACATGTCCAGCTACCCTCAACTTTTCACTTTTCCTGAAACATGCCATGTCCCTTCATTACTTCTTGCCCTTGTACATACTGTCTGGAATAATATTTCACTGCTCACTTTACCTTCTTGCCTTTTCAAACTTCTATTCTTCTTTCAAGATTCAGTTCAGATATCCCCGTGAAACTTTTTCTCACTGTATTCGTTCTGTAACAAGTTATCACAAACCAAGCAGCTTAAAAATTTATTTTCTCACAGTTGTGGAGGCCAGAAGATCCAAATCAAAGTGTCAATAGGGCCGCTCACTCTAGAGGTTCTAGAGAGTTTCCATTCCTTGCCTCTTCCACCTTCTGGTGGCTCCAGGTGTTTCTTGGCTTGTGAGTACATATCTCCAATCTCTGCCTCCATCTTCACATCTCCTCTGTATTGGTGTCTTTGCCTCTTCTGTCTCTTATAAGTCATTGCATTTAGGGTCTGCTTGAGTAAGCCAGGATGTTCTCATCTCAAGATCCTTAATTACGTCTTTAAAGACCGCTTTTTCAAATAAGGTTACGTTCACAGGTTCTGGCCGGACCTTATCTATTTGGGGGCCACCGTTCAACCCACTACACTCACCAGACCCACAGTTCATTCATTCATCTTTTTGATGTCTGTTGAGTACCTAACAATCATTTTCTCTTCAATCATTCCATGGAGCTTGGTTCATATCTCTATTTTAGCACTTACTATATTACATTAAATTTATATATGTACTCTGCCCCACTAAGTTAAAAGGTTCTTTGATGGATACTATTTGATTTATCTTTTCTTATTCCCTGAAAATTGAAACCTCTGGTGCCTTGTCATTTTTTCTGAACACTACTTCCTGGTGGTCATAATTTTGGGTGATTTAATTAACAACAAATGTGATGCTTCCAATATGCTAACTTTTCGACTACTTTCTTCCAATGATCTTGTCCTTTGTGTTATCTCAGCCATTCACTCCATGGACGTACCCTGGTCCTTATCATGGCAAATAACTGTAACTACTGCAAAATTTCAGTTTCAAGCAAAGCTCTTTCCTATGGTCACCACCTCCTATTTTTTCCCTGCTGCTTCTCATAAGAACTACTTCTTAACGATTCCTTGACGTCATTGGTCCTACCCCCTTTTCACTGTTGCTCTCAACCCTCAAGCACCCATATTCCTCCTTATCTAACTGGATTTACTGCCGATCATTATAATCATTCTTTTCTTTTGCTTCGTCATACTCCTCTTCTTTTTTGCACCATTATTTTTTTCTTCTTTACTCAGTCTCGTCAACATACTAATAAGCTCTTATTTCTCCTATAAAAACCAAAACCTTCTGCTGCTCCACCTTTTTTCCTTTTATAGAGTGTCTTATAAAGGGCTGTCTACATTTGCTGTCTGCAGTTTCTCTCCTCCTACTCTCTTTTGAATCCACTGCAACAGACTTTCACCTATGCCACCTGAAAGAGACACTTCTTATCAGTATCCCCAGTGATCTCCACGTTGTTAAATCCATTGTTAAATCCAGTTCTCTGTCTTCATCTTAATTGACTTGTCAGCAACACACAGCAGGGTGATCACTCCCTTCTCTTTGAAATTTGTTTTTTCACTTGACTTCCAGGATACCACGTTTTCTTGCTTTTTCTACTCCTTTACTGACTGACTGCCCTTCCTTAGTCTCTTTAGCTGGTTCTTTCATCTCCTTCAGTGTTATCTCTGAACTACCACAAAGTTCAATTCTTAATTTTCCTCTTATTTTCATCTGTACTCACTTTTTAAAATGATCTCACTGAGTCTATGGCTTTAAATATCAAAATTACTATCTTATTCCTGGACCTCTGTCCTCAACTGCTGGCAAATATATGTAACTGAATCCTTGATGTCTTCACTTGAATTTCTAAGATATCTCAGACTCCAAACCGAACTACTGAGCTTGTTTCCCAAACTTGCTTTACTGAAAGTCTTCCTTGCCTCAATTAATGGGAATTCTGGAGGCATCCTTGATTCTGATCTTTCTTTCATACCTGTACCCGATCTGAATGTACATTATTGGCTCTAGTTCAAATATATCTGTACTCTGACTACATCTTATCCTTCCATTGCTAGCAGACTGGTCCAAGCCACTGCTGTTGTTTAATCTAGAGTCTTACACTATGCTGACTGTTCTCACTGTTTCTGTCCTTGACCCCTGCAGTCTATTCTCCCTATAGCAGCTTGGGGGTAGGGGGCTGTTAAACATGAGATTATGTTTCTCCTCTGCTCAAATTCCTCCAATGGCTTCCATTTCATTCAGAGTAAAACAGCCCTGCTGGGGATTACAAGGCTCCGCTCAATCCGGACATCTCTTTGGGGCTGTCTGTAACTTCTCTCCCACGTTCTCACTCTGTTCCAGCAGCAGAGGCCTCTGTTCTTCTCCTTCAGCCCATTAGCAGTCTAACTTCAGGGCTTCGACATCTGCTCTTTACTCTGCCTGGAATATTCTTCCTCAAGACAGCTTGCAGAGCTTTGCATTTTCTTGTAATGTCTTCTCTGACTACTCTATTTAAAACTGTGTCCCCAACACTTGTTTCCAAAATAGAGAAACATAGAAACACTGGGAGAGAATGAATCTTGTACTCTTTTATAGCTAAATCTAAGTGGAGAATAATCATATGATTGGGAAATATCGTATTAGTATTAAGAAAAAATTCTTAAAACAAAATTGCATTCTGTAAAGGAATAAAAATAAAAACTTGAAGCTAAAATTACAATCTGTATCAGCATATACGTCCCAGGAATACTTGGTAAATGACATGTTCTCTACTTAAAGTTGGGTCTTCTGATTTTAAAGTCTTTATTAACTAATTTCTTTTCTCCCTTACTCCCTTTTTTCCTCACATAATTATTGGTCCTCTGCTTATTTTCTTCCCTTTTGATATATGTGAATAAACAAGTAATGTACTTTTTTCCATCCGCTAGGTTAATTTTATAAGACATTTTAAACCAATAATGGCCCTTTATGGAACAAGGCTTGTTATGACTACGAAGAAAGATGTATGGGCATTTATAATTATACTTTACAGTTTTATACATACATCTAACTTTGAGTCATTTTAATCGTGTTTCTGTCCAAACAAACTTGATTTAAAATCTTTCTGCAAGTTATTATGTATCAAATATCTTACCAAAGGCAGATATAGTTTATACTTCTGATTTTTTTTTTTCAACCACAAGATTCTCTACTATAAAGAAAAAAAGTCATCAAATTAGTCTGGCCTGGCTGCTTTGTTAGTTCCTGTAATGTCGTCTGAATAATGGCTCATTATTTCTCTACTTGCTCCAATTTCTTTAGAAGGGATGACACAATAATTTTTTAGTTGTTCTAAATATCCCGTTCTCCCCTTCATGCTCCAGAGTCATATATTTATTGCATTTAGCCTTATTTTATAATTGCAATATGCACTCGTTCTCCTAACCATGTACCAATTAATCTGAACAAATTAGTCCACAAAAATCGATACCATTCTTCACTGAATAGCATATGTTGAGGCACAGTGTTGAAGAGTTGAAGGTGAAAAACTGGAACTATTGCCTTGTAAAGAAGGCAGGGCAACAGTTTTGGGGTGATAGTTCATGATATCAGTGTCAGTATTTATAAAGAGATGAATTTAATCTATTTAAAGTCAAAATGGGAATAAGTTATTTCTGCTGTTTTCTTCATTTTTATTTTAATATGGAGGTTTATTCCCCTGCCTAATATTCTCCAATGACTTCTAATTGTACATAAACTAATATTCAAACTCCTCACTACGGTTTCTAGGCTCTTTTTCATCCTTGGGTTGTTTCCTCTGCATAATGCTCTCTCACACCAGACCCCAGTTATATCTTGGCTACTTCCTTTTTATTTTTGAGGTCTTGGCTTTCAGAGATACCTATCTAAAGTCTCTCTTTTTTAAATTTTGTAATGCTTATCACATTTTAAAAATTATTTTTTATTTATTGTTTTACCTTTTTTTTTCTATTGCCCCCAGGAATTTTAGCTTGCATGCTTGTTGACTGACTGACTGACTGACTGACTGAACAAATAAAGGAGGCAAAAGAGCAGCTTACCTGTGGGCAGAGGGAACTGGATGCACAGGTGTGTAGAGGTATAATGGGCTATGATTTGATGGTTCATATTAGAAGTCGAAGGCAAGGCCTTCACCATGACTAGAAGGTGAACTGCTGGTAGGCCAGCCAGGGGCATGGGGAGATGAAAGGGCAGAAAGGCAAGCTGAGGAATCTGGGAAAGCAACATGTTTTAAAACATGGTATTAAAATAATCATATTTGTGTTTTACTATAATATCATCTCACACCTGTCAGAATGGCTATAATTAACTAGATAAGAAATAAGAAGTGTTGGAGAGGATGTGGAGTAAAGGGAACCCCCATACACTGTTGGTGGGAATGTAAACTGGTGTAGCTACTGTTGAAAACAGTTTGGAGAGTTCTCAAAAAATTAAAAATAGAAATACCATATGATCTAGCTATCCTACGACTGGGTATTTATCCAAAGAACATGAAATAAATAATTCAAAAAGATTTATACTCCCCTATGTTCATCATAGCATTATTCACAATAGCCACGATGTGGAAGCAACCAAAGTTCCCATCAATGGATGAATGGTTAAAGATGTGGTATATACACAATGGAATACTACTAAGCCATAAAAAAGACAAAATTGTACCATTTGCGGCAACATGGTTGGACCTTGAGGGTATTATGCTGACTGAAATATCTGACAAAGACAAATACCATATGATTTCACTCGTATGTGGAAGATAAACAAACAAACACATAGATAAGGAGAACAGATTAGTGGTTACTGGAGGAGAAGGGGATGAGGGGAGGGTGAAAGGGGTAAAGGGGCACATTTGTATGGTGACAGAGAAAAACTGGACTGTTGGTGGTACAGTCTATAAAGAAACTGAAATATAGTGATGTACACCTGAAATGTACACAATGTTGTAAGCCAATATGACTTCAGTAAAATAATTTTAAAAAATCCTATTTGTGTTTTATTTTTTATTTTTTTCTTTATTGCAGTAACATTGGATTATAACATTATAAACCTTTCAGATGTGCATCATAATGTATTTCGAATTCTGTGTAGATTACATCATGTTCACCACCCAAAAACTAATTATAGTGCATTACCACACTTGTGAGCCTAAGCACCCGTTTTGCCCTCCCCCCTTCCCCCTTTCCCTATGGTAACCACCAATCCAATCTCTGTTGCTATGTGTTTGTTTGTCGTTGTTTTTATCTTCTACTTATGAGTGAGATCATATGGTATTTGACTTTCTCCCTCTGACTTATTTCACTTAGCATAATACCCTCAAGGTCCATCCATGTTGTCACAAATGGCCGGATTTCATCATTTCTTATGGCTGAGTAGTATTCCATTATGTATATATACCACATCTGTATCTATTCATCCCTTGTTGGGTGCCTAGGTTGCTTCCAAGTCTTGGCTATTGTGAATAATGCTGCAGTGAACATAGGGGTGCAAGTATCTTCATGCCTTTGTGTTTTCAAGTTCTTTGGATAAATACCTAGCAGTGGAATAGCTGGACCATATGGTACATCTATTTTTAATTTTCTGAGGATACTCCATACAGTTTTCCATAGTGGCTGTGCCAGTTTGCACTCCCACCAGCAATGTATGAGGGTTCCCTTCTCTCCACACCCTCTCCAACACTTGTTATTTCTTGTCTTGTTAATTATAGCCGTTCTGACCAGAGTGAAGTGATACCTCATTGTAGTTTTGATTTACATTTCCCTGATAGTTAATGTTGTTGAGCATCTTTTCATATGCCTGTTGGCCATCCGTATATCTTCTTTGGAAAAATGTCTGTTCAGATCTTTTGCCCATTTTTTAATTGGGTTGTTGATTTTTTTGTTGTTGAGCTGTATGAGTTCTTTGTATATTTTGGATATTAACCCCTTATCTGATATATGGTTTGCAAATATCTTCTCCCAATTTTTAGGTTGTGTTTTTGTTTTGTTGATGGTTTCCTTTGCTGTGCAGAAGCTTTTTAGTTTGATGTAGTCCCATTTGTTCATTTCTTCTTTTGTTTCCCTTGCCCGGTCAGACATGGTACTTTAAAATATGCGTCTAAGACTGATGTCAAAGAGCGTACTGCCTATGTTTTCTTCTAGAAGTTTCATGGTTTCGGGTCTTACATTCAAGTCTTTAATCCATTTTGAGTTGATGTTTGTGCATGGTGTAAGATAATGGTCTACTTTCATTCTTTTGCATGTGGCTGTCTAGTTTTCCCAACACCATTTATTGAAGAGACTCTCCTTTCTCCATCGTATGCTCTTGGCTCCCTTGTCGAATATTAGATAACTCCTAAAAGGGTGGAGGATGAGTGACTGGTGAACAGTATAGTAGTAGGGCAGTCAATTAGGAAGCTGCTTCAGTAATTCAGGTGATTGATGTTAAGAGATGGAACTCAGGGATCCAGAGGAAATGAGAGAAATGGGACCAAAGATGATTTTTCAAAGGTAGAATTGGGTGGACATGAGTACTGTTATATCTTCTATGGTCTGCAAAGGAGGGAGAAAAAGTCAAAGATGACTTTGGGCTTCTACCTCAGGTAACTGGACACTTGTTATTATCTTAGAATGAGAATACAGTATTCGGTATAATGAGTTCAGGTTTGGTATGGTTGAATTTGATAGATCAGTGTATTATTCTGAGTGGAGATGTTCAATATATAATATGTATTTGGGTCTTGGGAGACAAAAATCTGAGTCCTGAGTGAGGAAGTGAACACTGAAACAAGAGAGAGTGAGAAAACTGAAAGGACGAGAAAGTCAAGGATAAAACTTAGAGAAGAGAAAGAAATGCCATGGTTTTTCCTACTAACTCTCTGAACACTTCTTAGTCACTTTTGCTGTATTTTCTTCATCCAATATGTCTCGAAAATTAAGCTTTCCTTAACATTTTGGCTTCAGCAGTTTCCCCATCACTTCTTTTTGCATATGATTTTTATTTTTAATAACTCCTACAGAGCCATGTAAGTTGCAGTGACATTGGAAGGAGTTTGTTTTCCAATCATCCCTCTCTGTGTGGTTACCTTTTTCTTCCATCAGGCTTGGCTGGCACAGTTGCCCTTCTGCTACCTTTCAGAGACAGCTTTATTACGGGCAGCCATCCTAATCTCAATTCCTTAGGCTAGTCATTCCTAATACCTCAATCTAAAATAGATACATTGAGTCATTTACTATTACTTTAGGCCACATTAATTTTCTGTATTAAAATTACCACTGTCCAAAACACATTGTTTGTGTTTGTTTATTGTCTGTCTCTATCTATAGGAGGTGAGCTCCCTGAGAGCCGTCACTTACTAGTTTTGTACTCTGGACTCCTTTTTGTATTTCATTTGTGCTTAATGTTTTCTTTTCCAGGAATCTCTTCCCTTAGACATCCTCTTGGGTCATACCCTCATTTCCCTTTAGTTCTTTGCTCATGTCGAGGCTTCTCAGACAGGCTTTCTCTGTCTATCTTGTATCCAATAGACCCCCACTTCCATTCTTATCACCTTCTGTACCCCTCTTTTTCTTAACAGGACTGACATATTTTTTATGTGTTTATTGTCTGTCTCTTGCCATTCGACTGTAAATCCTTGAGGATAGGGACTTTGTTTTCTTCACTACTCTGTCCTTAGACATTAGGATGGTTCCTGGCACATAGAATTTATTCAGTTAATATTTGACGAGTAAATGACAGAATGTATAGAAATAGAGAAGTCTCATTTGCCCAGTGGTAGGGTAAGAGCCTTGGTCAACCAATTTGGCCATCTGATTCTTACTGCTGATAAACCCTGTTTTACCTGTGATCCGCTGGACACATATCAGAGGGTATTGGGGAGGATTCCCATGCAGAGAACAATACCTAAGAATATATGGAATAATTATTGGATGATCACTCTTACCACTGAGATATTTAAATGTGATTGACTTAAACCCAATTTCACCATCCATGGAAGTTCAAGGCCCTTTCCCAAATTTCTGCAAACGCACTGGTTGGTAGTGGGGGCCTTATGTTCCTGTGTCCTTGTCTTCCTTCTGGACTTTTAACTCCCTGTGTGCTAGCTCTGTGCTATGGCACATCCATTCAGATGTGAAACTCAACTTTTTGCTCACGTTTCCCAAAATAAAAACTAAAATAAGCCAATTATTTAACTCTACTCTAAGTGGGTTACATTCCTTCTGGCTGTTTCCATCTTCCAACATTTTGTTAACCATTCTTATCTGCTGTTGTCCCTTTTCTTATTCTTTACCCTTTAGGCTCTTTTATTTTCCTCAATGTCATTTTAGTAGTTTTGGTAGGGGAAATCCATAAATGGATGAGTTTAGGATGCCATTTTCGCTGGAAACCTCTTCCCCTGTAACTCCTTTTTAAAAAAGAGATAGTAACTTTCCAGATACTCTTATCTTCTCAAATACAGTCTTTTGATTAAATCTTAGATAATAGTAAGCTTTTAAGTTGTTTAAAAGTGTTGATATATTATTTCATTTAGCTTTCTTTTTGTAGAATAGGATTATTATGAAAGAAGGAAGAAAACTAATATTTTTTGTGTTTCTATTATGTGATATGGGCTTTGCATATTTTCTCTCATTTAACAATTCACAGCAACTCCATTAGGCATATATGCTATTACTCTTATTTTATAGAAGAGAAAATTGAGGGTCAGAGAAGCAAATTTCTTTGCCTGAGTTTGGGGAATAAATCAGAGGCATATTGAAGTCAAGGTCTTCTGACTCCCAAGTCCATACTCTTTCACTACATTCTTTGTTTTCTTAGGAGTAAACCTGTTACTCTTTAAAGATGATTAATTATTTTATTAATTTGAATAGAGATTCATAAAAGTAATTCTAAATAAAATAGATGTATTTAAGGTTGAGAAGAAAATGAAAAATTGTTATCCCTCAGTTTCACCCTCTTTATTAATGTTTAAGACCATTAATTTTGTTCTTTTGTTTCTATGGATTTTAGTAATGAGTTTCCCTGTTCTATGGCAGTGTAGTCTGGTTTCCCAATATTTTATCTTGATTGTCTCTTGCTCATCCTATTAACAGGATACTGCAAGATATCACAAAGTTGCATAAAATTCTGAAAGCGTGAAAGAGCTATGTGCCAATAAGCTCTTTGAGTTTATGGATAATATAGAAGCAGAGTAGTTAACAAATAAGTAAAATTTACTTCCATATGATGAAGTGGAAAACATCTAAAAACAGAGTGTTTGGGAAAGGTAAAAGATTTAAATCAAGTTATAGAAAAAATGACTTTGAAAATAATATTCTTAAGCATATTTAAAATAAAAGCACATTAATGTCAATATAAATTTTAAAAAATAGTGGATTACCTATGGGTGGCTTTTATTAGTAACTAAGATTGTAAAACATGATGTTCTGACTTTTTCCTGCTTATTAAATTGACTGATATTTGCTTATTATAGCAATTATCCATGTAAGAGTTTAAATGCTATTATAAAAGCAAAATATGCCTACTATAAGAAAAACATGAAAAATATAACGAATGGCATAGAAAATTCAACTCTCATCGTCCCTTAATTCCCATCCCATAGCCCCAAAGCTAAACATAGTATTTTGGTATATACATGCTTATATATACCAAATATACATATACTAAATTTTCAAATCTGTGTATACTTGTGAATAAGCACTCATATGCCAAAATGTAATTATGTTGTATATACTTTTCTGAAACTTTTCTCTCGTGGCACGTGAAAATGAAAAAATGTCTAAACTGAGATGAATGCTGAAAACACTGATAGTATACTTAATTGAAAAAGACTATCACTCTCTTTGAAATATTTTTTAGTTTTAAAACTTACTCTATGACTCTAAAATAACATATATTTAAAGGAAGTGAATTCTTAGATAATGTCTTGAACTTGAATGAAAGAGATAATAAAAAATATAAGATAAAGGATGTGACCTTTTCTTTCATGTTATTAGATTTTGGGCATTTTTAAAGATTATTATCAGATAATCTAAACACCTAATAGTTTCCAAATAGGAAAAATTGGACTTAAAAACGGTCCGCATAAAAAAAGAATCATGGCTTCAGCTAATGACAAAACTTATTAGTTCAACAAAGTATGAATTGAATGTGAGAAATGTTTCCCCCAAATTAGACTGCATTTATAGAACTGAAGTGTTGGGAACAAGGGAGGGTATTATTTTCCAGTCATCTGCAATTGTGAAATCATGTCTGGTAGAACATGGTTCATTCAAGATGACACCTTGTTAGATGAACCTTGGCAATTAAGGCTTATGAAAAGGAAGGCAGCCGTGATGGCATTATAGTGGAAAACTGTGACATATGAAGACTGATCGAAGGAACAGAGGCTGTTCCGTTTGTTGAATAAGTTTTTTTGGTATGACTACAGGCAAAACAGGGACAATGGAGTCTATAGGAAAGTAGGTTTAAACACAGTAGAAGGAGGACAAGAATTTCCATTTATTGAGTGTCTACCTTGTGTCAGGCAACATAAGAGATGTGGTATGCATATTTGAGCAAGGTGGAATTTTGAGTGAGTTTTCAAAAAGATGGATTAGTCACCAAATATGCTTCAGAAAACTGATTAGAAAAATATATTTAACTCATTACTTCACATCTTATAAAAGAAATGTAAAACATATAAAATATTAAGGATTTACATGTAAAAGTTTTCATGTACATACACAATGTATATAGAATCACAGCTATTCCATAAATTAAGCCCATTTTAAAGGGAAGCAGCTGAGAATCTAGGCGGTTAAGTAATTTGCCCAAAGAAAGCATTATAAAGTTAGAAAACTTCAGGGCTAGGGTTAGCCCTGCCCTGACTCCAATGCCCGTGTTCCAACTTCCATACTATGATCTATAACATAATATTTAATCAAATCCAAAAGTGTCATAGGTTGCCTGGTAAAATGGTTTGAGAGCTTTCTGAGCCTTGAGGATTGAGACAAAGTCTGGAGTACCATCTAAGTTGTTGAAAGATTTCTAGAGGAAGTAGGAGGTTGTATAAGTTGATCTCTCATATACCCTACAAGTCTAAGACATTATTGTTTTTCACCCAAATAAATAAAAGGTAGAGTAAGGAGAACTTCTTAAATATTTTATTATTAAAGTGAAACTCAAAGCATGTGATACTCAGAGCTAAACAATGTCTATCTCAGGTCAAACTACTACGTAAACTGGACCTCACATGCAAACAAGTTTGGGTTCAAAGTGATGATGGTCCTAATATATTTTACAAGTTGCTTCAATTAGGTCTTTAACAGTACTCAAAAAGAAAGCTTATACGTATTCATATTTTAAGAGAGCAAATAACGAGATATTCATATTTTCATGGGCATTCTTATGAAAAGTTTCACTATTTAAGAGGTTATGCTACAATATATATTCTGAAAAATACTTACTATTAATAACCTCTTTGAATCCCAGGAAAGCAATATGTCATCCTAAGACCTTGTTTTTCATGTTACATGAGAATAAAGTTAGTGTGACACTAAATGCTCAAAAAAGCTTTATGTTAAGATGTTTTTCACATAGATTTCTTTATTCTCTTTCCTAAAGTAACATTTTAATTCAAAGCCATATTTAATCACATGAGACTACTTAAAATTACTCATGATCTGTTTTGGTATATTCATGTACTTGCCTTATATTGAGCATATAGCCAAATAATATTTAATAATTAATGTATAATTTATAAGAGTTTCTAGTACTTATATCAGCTATACTTAAAGAGGCTTGAGCACACAAGATTAACTTTTTGGATGTAAAATATATTAATAATTTGGTTGTAGTATTTCTGATCCAAGTTGGTGATAAATTTCATTATCTAAGTAAGCCAAGATTGTTTGTCATTATAGCACTCATACCATCACCATTCCTACATAATTTCTGTTGCTATTTGAAATATTTACCTCTTACCATTTTCTTCTGTTTACCTGCTCTTTTATGTATAAAGCATAATATATATATATATAAAGTTATTTTTTATTGTTTACTTTTCCATGTTGTTAAATATTCTTTGGAAAAATGATATTTTATAGCTACAAAAGATTGCATGCATATGTGATTTTAAAACCATACTCTTTCCAATGTTGAATTATAAACACAATAATTATAGCTGTCATCTATATTGTGTTTATTTTGTGCTAGGAGCTGCTCTAAGTCTTTAGCGGTATCATCTGGTTTAATCTGCAGAACAACCTCATAGGCAGGTGCTGTTATTATGCCCCATTCCGCAGATGTGGAAACTGAGGCATAGCACATTAGGTGATTTGCCCCAAGTCATGCAGCTGGGAAGCTACAGAGTTTGAATTTGAAATCAGGATATTTGGTTCCAGAGTCCTCACTGGTAACCATCATGCCTGGCAAACTCTTGAAATGTAAAGTGGAATAAACTTCCAGGGATATGCAGTTTCTACCCGTATCTTAGTTTTTCTTTCTGAAAAAACTCTACAGATTTATAATGATCTTGGCATCTATTGCCAACTTGTTTCCCAGAAAGCTTGTGTTAATTTATACCCCATCAAGATTATTCCACAGATTCCATTTTCCTGTATCCTCTCCAGTAATGGATACATCTAGTTTTTTAGCTTTTGCTAGTTTTACTGAAAAAATATCTGTTAATTTGCGTTTATTGTACTTTGAAGGATATTTAACTTTTCCACCTGTTTTTATTAGCTAATTATATGTCTTTTGTGGGTTATTAGTTCATTCCATGTCATTTTTTTTATTGCAGTATTGATTAAAGAGGTTTATCTTAATCCTTTATATATTGCGTATTCTGTAACTAGATACCATCTTTTTCTTTTGAGCTTTCTTATATTGTACTGCTTTTATGCATAGAAAGGCTTTCTCAAACCTGAGATCCGCTGCTTGTTTCAGTATGATCCTTTCTAGGATTTTTATATTGATTTAAAAAAATACACATGACACGTTTATTCATTTAAGTTATATTTGAGTTTGTAGTCAACCTCTTGTCTCAGAAGCCTTTCCTTTTTCCTTTTTTTTTTTTGCCATTCCTTTTATTTTATTATTATTTTTTGGTGAGGAAGATTGGCCCTGAGCTAATACCTGTTACCAATCTTCCTCTTTTTGCTTGAGGAAGACTGCCCCTGAGCTGACATCTGTGACAGTCTTTCTCTACTTTTTGTATGTGGGATGCCGCCACAGCATGGCCTGATGAAGAGTGTGTAGGTCTGCGCCCAGGATCCAAACCTGTGAATCCCGGGCCACTGAAGTGGACCACATGAACTTAACCACCATGCTAGAGGGCGCCCCTGTCCTTTCTCCTTTCTTATGATGCTACTTTTCTAAGATATGAAATGTATACACAAACCACACACTCACTCATTCATACACATTCCCATTTCTTTGCTATCTCATGTGCTTAGAATTCAGTACAATATGGTGAAGAAGAAAAGGTCACTGGAGCTAGACTTGTCTGGATTCAAGTCCAGACCCAACACTCACTAGCTACAGTACTATTTCTAGTGTTTCAATCTCCTTATTTATTAAATAGAGATAATAATAGTATATACCTAAAAGGGTTCTTGGGAAGATTAATAAATTAATATGTGGAAAGCATTAAAAACAGTGACTAGCACACACTAAGTGGCATGTAAGTTATAATTATTACTCATTATACTTAAATTTATAAGATTTTGTGTGTAATAGTTATTTTTTTCCTTAAATTTTTGATAGAATATATTGGATAGCATTTACCAGTAAAGCCATTTCAATTTATTTAATGGCTGTATTATATTTTGTATTTATTTCTCTGTAAGTTTTGATAGTTTGTGCTTTTCAAGAAATTTGCCATTTTATCTAGGTTGTTGAACTTTTCACAAAAAATTGTTTATAATATCTCTTTTTCTATCCTTTTAAGGTCTGTAGGATCTGTAGTAATGCCATTACTTTTATTTTTGGTATTTGTAATTTTTCTATTTTCTCTTTCTTTTCTTGATTAGTCTTGAAGTTACTGATCCTTTCCTTTCCTACATGTATTCTACTGAAGGCTATCACAGGAATTTTCATCTTTTTGTTGTATGTGAGTGTTTTTTAGGATTTGTATTTGACATATTTTATAGTTTCCATGTCTCTCCTAAAATTCTCTATTTGTTCATGATTATTATCTACCTTTGCCTCCAGATCCTTTGACATATTAGTCATAATTATTTTAAAATCTATGCTTGATAGTTCCAACGTCTAAACCTTCACCAGTTTCAGTTTTATTGCCTACTTTATGTCTCAACAGAGGGTCATTTTTTTCTTGCCTCTAGTTTTTCTCATGAACACCAGATAGAAGTCTTTGGAAAAGAGCTGGTGAATGGGTACAGATTTCTCATGTGTCCAGGACTCCCAGAAATTGCTGAACAATGTAAGATATGTGTATGTGTATATATACACACACACATTGTAAGAAATATATATATATACATATAAATAAGGAATATATACATACACATACACAATGGAATATCATTCAGCCTTAAAAAAGAAGGAAATCCTGCCATTTGTGACAACATGGATGAACCTGGAGGACATTATGTTAAGTGAAATAATCTAGACACTGAATGACAAATACTGCATGATTTCACTTATATGTGGAATCTAAAATAGTCAAACACATAGAAGCAGACAGTAGAATAATGGTTGCCAAGGGCTAGGGGAGGGGGAAATGGGGAGATGTTGGTCAAAAGATACAAACTTTCAATTATGCAAAATAAATAAGTTTTGGAGATCCACTGTACAACCTAGGCCCTAAGTATTATAAGTTAAGTGTTATATGCTTAAATATTTGCCAAGAGAGTAAATCATATGTTAAGTGCTCTTATCATGAAAGGAAAAAAATGCAGTTGACAGAAGGAAACTTTTGGAGGTGATGGATAAGTTTATGGTATTGATAATGATGATGGTTTCATGGGTTTCATGGGTATCTCCGAACACATCAATTTGTATATATTATATATCTACAGCATTTTGTATATCAAATCATAGCTCAATAAAGTGATTAAAAAATTATATGACAACATACATTTAAATGTAATTTTTTAAGGTCATTTTTTCAAAGAAAAAACTAAATTAATGGAGAATTGATATTCAGAGCTACACATTGATTCAGGCAGAAATTTCTATCTCCTTTAAAGGATGGAGAGTTCCAGATTGTTAAAGGGGCAGTGGCATTCTTAGGCCACACAATGAGCAGATTGTAAATCTGCAAATAGTGCTCACCCCATCTGACTTTAGTTTTGATCCTCTTTACACTATGTCAGGCTCTCACAAAATTTTGTTAGCACTCTGATGTCCTGGAGTGTGAGTTTGCAATATGGGATCTTTTGAAAGGAGTTCATTAACTTTCATAACCTTTTCAGTGAACTAGTTAAAATGGGATATGTTATTGTTTTTGGAAGGGATTGACTTGTTGAAAGTATCTTAGTGACTTATGTTTATATACCATATGTAATAGTCTTGTAGTCGATAAGTTATATCCAATCGTTGTCCTCTATATTCCCTTCTGCTCCTTATCCTTGCACCACTGGGAAGGAAAGAAGAGCTGAATCATGATCTTTTTCTTCCTTTATTCATTTGCACATTTTTACCTGAAATTACCCATTTACATTTTTATGATATGGGAATTACATACTCATCAAGTTAGGAAGATAATGAGGATTTGTGGATGGGGCAGGTTGGTGTTTACCTTTGTAGCTAAAGCCTGAATGGTTTTCACAGGAAGGTAATTACTTTGTAATTGCAAACTGGTTTGGATAAAACTCTAGAGTACATTAGGTTGAAAAGAGAAAAAAATTAGTTCCAAGGAAAAGAGAACCTATAAAATATCAGTGAAATAGAGTTTATAAAAATGTAATGAAATAAGATTAGGAAAAGGGGGTCTGGAAGCAGAATAATAGAAATTGCTAATGAAAGACAGGCAATATATACTGACTGACTGGAGGTGGGTGGGAGCTGGCTAGAGATTTGGTTATACAATCCAGACATACTGGAAATAGTGGAACCAATAAAAATAACGCCATATTATATAATGGGCTCTCAGCTTACAGAAATCTTTATGTTCACAACCTGTTATAGGATGAATTATAAGTTGATTTTATAAACAAACGCATAGATACAGAGAACAGATTGGTGTTAGAGAGGGGAAGGAGCTGGAGGGAGGGTGAAAAGGATAAAAAGGCACATGGGTATAGTGATGGATGGAAACTAGACTTTTGGTGCTGAACACAATGTAGTCTATACAGAAGCTGAAATATAATGATGTACACCTGAAATTTACACAATGTTGTAAACCAATGTGACCTCAATAAAATAAAGAAAAAAGAATGAACAGACAACCTAAAACAAAATAAATTGATTTGAAAAATGTTAAATAAATTAATGAAAAATGAAAAGGCCCATAGTAGTATAAATGATTCCTATATACATTAGATTGTCTGCATTAATAAATATTTTGATAAGAAAATGTTCCGTGTCTGATGGTTAATTTTATGTGTCAACTTCTCAAGTCTTTGGTGTCCAGATGTTTGGTTAAACACCAGTCTAGATGTTGCTGTAAAAATATTATTTAGATGTGATTAACATTTATAGTCAGTAGACTTTGAGTAAAACAAGTTACCCTCCACAATGTGAGTGTGCCTCATCCAATCAGGTGAAGGCCTTGAGAGAGAAAGACTTGAGGAAGAGGGAATTCTGCCTCCAGACTGTCTGAGGACTCATGCTTGCAGCATCAACTCTTTTCTGGGTATCTAACCTGCAGGCCTCGCCTGCAGATTTTGGAATTGTCAGCCCCCACAATGGTGTGAGCCACTTCCTTAACATAAATCTCTCTCTGTGTCAATATACAGCCTATTGGTTCTGATTCTCTGGAGAATTTTGACTAGTACAATGTGGATAGCTTATTTTTGAACAACAGTAAAATAAACCTGTCACTGCTTGCAGCATTAGGGTAGTTTAACAGGCAACAAATCAGTGATTTTCTATAGAAATGATAATTTGGGGTCTTTTGGTAACTATTAAAGTTAAAACCAAAAATCATTATAATTTAATGATTGTTTGGGGATTTGGGCATTTAAGTTAGTTTTCGTAATCTAATTTCAAATTCCAGTAGTTACATTTTTATGTAGTAAACTATAGCTGTTTAATTGATATTCTTGTGGAGATTTAAAATATGTCCCCAAACTGAATTGTAATGATGATTAAATCATCCTTTGTCACCTGGAATGAGGTCAAAACACTTGTTTACATTTGTTGTCTAGCCTGCTGTTTCTCTTTTATTGCCTTCATATGAGTAAACAGAAGATGTTCAGTTTCTAGAATTGTCAGGCTGACAGTGTTCCATAAGAACTGAAACCAGTTCAGAAAAATTAATGTAAGACACAGTCTTAACACAATGCAAATCTTAGTAGGGTTCCTCTGTTTTTCATTTAACTTCCAGAATATTTAAGGTTGTTCTAGGAATTGAAGCTGTAGCAACTTCTGGAATGTGAGAGACAAATTTAAACACATGCCGAAGAATACTGCCAGAGCCTTTTTGTACTGATAGCTTAGTTAAATAGAAGAGACATCACCAGGATACGTAGAAATACTGTTTCTTTCCCTCCCTTCCTCCTTTGTTAAAATTTTCATTTCTTGTCAGCACTGAGTGCCTCTTACATACTTTTGTCTATAACAATGACGTTTAACTTTAAAAACCTGTGTAGTTTCAAAACAAATCAAATATAGGTTTCCTGTATTGCTGTGCATTCTTTTGTTAATAACTTATGATCTTTTTTTTATCTAGAATAAAAGAAATGTAAAATAAAGATCACATTGTTTAAAAATTCAAGGGCAGACTAAAAATAGGGACAATCTTTGAACATCATAAAGTCTGTAAAGTGAACTGTTAAAGGAATGAATAATTTCTCAGGTCCTTTAAAATTCACATTCCCTGTCTAAGTGCCAACATTTTGCCGTTGAGAAAACCGAAGTCCAGAAGTTTTACACTGTGTTAATTGTAGAGCTGGGATCAGAACCTCCACATCTTTGGACTCTTGGTTTAATGCTCCTTGTCTCTGATGCCTCACAGCGCACTCAATTTAGCATGGTGTCATTTTTTAGTTGATGCATTGTGGTCACAATTAACATTAAGATATCAAAATTTCATTTCAGCAAATGAAGATACTTAATTATGAAGTAAAAATAATTCAGATCATTCCAGGCAGATTTTTAATAAAAAATGAACTTCTCCTGCCCCCTATAAACTGGATTTCTAGACGATGTATTCTACTATTAATTATCCATTATACCATTAATTATGCCATTAATTATCTTGTGTTCATATACTGACTAAGGGCTTATTTTTTGGGGTTCTTTTTCTTGCTTTTTGCTTTACTTCATCCTGGGCTAGCCTAAATAGGAATGAGTTCTTTGGGTCTCTATACATCTGGGAATCAACTGCTGCCCTGGCTAATAGAGTTGAGGGCTACTTGTAGTTGTTAGAGGAGAGGACACTTGTCTTCCTTTCCTGGAGGCATTTGCTTACCATGATATCTTACACTTAGTAAGAATGAAATATATAAATGACTATTTGTTTAGTTAAATATTTGTTCCCTTTTCCTAAAAATATCAGAACAATTGAAATTACATGCAAGTCCCCCACATTACTTATCTTAAAAAAATTTCACTCGTATTACTGATGAAAAGATGTAATCCTACCATTGCTGTCAGAGTCAGGTATGCAAATGTATGTATTGAAGTTCCTGTAGCTTCATACATTGAATGTCAGAAACATATTTATTAATATTTATGTACATAATTAATGTCTTCTTGATTTTGTGTCCTTTCCCTTCTCCTTGTGTGTGTACAGCCTGTTTCTGGGTCAATTTTTCATTTCACTGCAATAAGAAACACTGTAGTGTTTCTTAATGTTGCACTTAGAAGTTAACAGAATTGGCCCTTCAATCAGCAATTCAGGTAAGGGAAAACAACAATGTCAATATGTGGTTTATGAGATTTACTATATAAGAGACCTAAACTATTCTGAAGATCAGGAGAAGGACAACACTAAACATTTGCCATTTATCCCTCAAGATGCAAAAACTGAATTTATGCAGCAAGAAGTAGGGTCTTCTGCAGGGGAAGTGATTAACTGAGATGATAGAGTGGCGATTGAGTACATGGTGATGATAAAATGGGAGGGTGAGATGGAAAATTTTTTCCTCAGTTAATATTCAAAGGTATGACCCTGCTAAAATTTTGGTTTAGAGGTTCAAAATATGATGTGAAGTCACTCATTTAGAGGAGGGGATGGGGTGGGGACAAGGAAAGAGCAGTTTTTATACATATGTGAGATGCACTGCTGCATCTTTTACAACTGTATCTAAAATAGTCATTATTTTTTCCAAAATTTATTAAACTCTCTAGTAGTATTAGCGTCTACTATGGGAGATGTTGGGAACAGATGAATTGATTTGCCCTGAGCTGAAGTACTTGCTACTTTCAGGGAAGGAGCGTGGTGAGACGAGTAACCACAGCCTCAAGTGGTGGTCGGGCGGCATGGCTGCTGGCCTGTTGAAATACAGGGAAGGCAACGCTTATTTCTTCCAAAAAAAGGAAAAACAGGAATCAGAAATGTATTGTTTTCTCAGAAACTGACTAGAAGCTAGATTCGAAGATTTAGAGCCCAGAAACCTAGATTTCATTTTTGCCTTTATCTTGGCTTTGTGTGATTGACAAGGAGTTTCGCCTTGCTAACAGGGACTGTGGAACTTGTCAAATGAACGCAAGTCTCTACGTCAGGGGCTATGACACTTGTCACTTTTATAGCTGCTTTTCTTTGCTTGATATGAGAATTTTGAGAATAATGAATCAAAGCTGATTTTATTATCATTGTATTATAGGTATGAAATGTCAAAGTAATTAGTATTCATAGAGCGAAACTACTTTTTGGTTTATGAAATAGACATTTTGTTTTGCTTCTCAATGTTTAACTTGTCAGACAGCTTAGATATTTGTATATTTATTTATTTTATTCATGCCTGTCCTGCCTTCTTAAACATTGAGTTTCATGTTGGTTAAAATTTCTTTTAAAGTTACTTACGTTACTTAAAAGGTAACATATAAAGATGTATATATTATTTGATTTTTTTCTTTTATTAAGTTTATCTTCAAGGGAAAATAACGAAGAGGAAGTAAAATCATTACAAGCACAAGCTTCGGAGTGAGACCCAGATTTAAGTTGCAGCTGTGTTCATTTCTAGCTTTGTGCTTTGAGAAAATTGATGTCTGTTTCAGTTTTTTTAATTTATTTCAGTTTTAATTCAGTTTTTAATAATAAAGAGATGTCTTTACTGTCTCTTGTATTACAGGAAAATGTTATAGGAATCACTGTAGAGGTGTACCTTTTTGCGAAAGTTTCTGCATCATCTTTTCTAACTTCAACATACATGCAGAGGATTTTTTTTTCTTTCTCTGGTCTTCTGTGAAAAATCTAACATTCAAATCCTTGTTACTGTGCACTTAAACAAATAGTCATTCCAAAATGCAATCGCCTTTAGATCCTTGGCTTGCTGGAAGTGATCAAGAGTTTTGTGAGCAAGTTGATGTCGTTTGATAGCTTGAAATCAGTCAGGGTGGGATTACCTGCACCATGTTCAACAAATGCTGCACATCAGGTCTTTCCCCCCTCATCCAGAACTGGTTTGACCTGCAGCAGAACCTCTGACACCAGTGTTCTAACGTTTGGGGCTGGGGTAGTAGTCAACGTATGATATGCCTTCCTCATTTTAAAAAAGAAAAATTCTATAAAAGTCCTAAGTTTTTCTCTCTTTGGCTTTGCCTTTAGCTTTATCAGCCACTCCCATGCCAAAGAGCCACCATCCTCTTTTATATCTCATCATCCTATTTAACAATAGACTGAGTGCATGTTGGCATTTGTGGAATCCAGTACATTTAATTTACTAGACCCCAAACCAAACCACGATTTTTCTAGTCCCCACCGGATGTGAGTTAGCAAGAGAACACGGTATTGGAATATCGAGATTGCTGTTCTTGAGTAAAAGTAAGCTTTGTAGCCAAGAAGTCATTTAATTTATATAAAAATCTTTAAAGTTAATGAATATAACCTCAGAGTACACCGTACACTTATTTCTGGTAATTTATAATGTTAGCATAAAATCTTATTTGGAGCATGACGTTGCACAATGGTTCTTTGGTACCATGGTGTGGATAGGTTTCTCAGAGATTCCAGTTTGGTGGAGTCTCCTTTTGATATTTTCTCTCTCTTACTGCTGATATTGAATCTCCAAATTGTCCACAATTAGGGAGATATTTTAGAAAATTTATCTTTAAATCTTTAGTGACTATTGACTCCAGCTCTGAAGAATGCCACTGGAAGAGTGATCTGACTGAGGTAAGCTTCACAATATCTTTGAGTCAAGATAATTTGATTTAGAGCTTCAATGTATGTAACTGTAGCACATGGTATTTTAAGTCTGATTTTGTGATATTGAAGTTTGCACAAAAATGATTTACAAATAGTGGTCCCTTGTTTCACTCTAAGATGGCTTGATACTTATTGAATAGCTACAGTTATCCAAGTGGTTCTAAAGCCTTGAAATGACTTTATAGAAATCATTTTGAATACAGCAAAGATCATAGGATTTTTTTTTTTTTTGTATAAAAATTCAGTGCTAACCTAGTGACTTTTTCTGAGGTACTGGGGGGAAACTGGCTATTAGGAAAAATTCTAGTTCTCTTCTTTTAAAATTCACAAAGGCAAGGTACTTGTTAGTATAAATCTTGAAAGCTGTTACCCAGGCTTCTTTAGGCACTCTTCCTTCCTTCTCATGGAGAAAACAGAGGGAGGTGTGGTGTCATTGTTAGGTACACTTGTAAAATGCTAGAAGACAGAGATCCTTGTATTCAGTCCTTATTCCAAGCATAGCTGTGTTTATGTACTTCTCTTTCTCCTTGTTCATATACAAAAGTAGCAGCTTGAATAGAAACTGTGCAAAGTGTACTCAAAATATAAGCTGGTATGTGTGATTAAACTTTAGAGGGTAAATTCTTTGGATCAGACGCTTCAGTTTTGGTCAGTTTCACTATACTTGGCCATTCAACTTGATGTTTTCTCATACTTTCAGATTGGGGATGGTGGCTGAAGCACTTTGTTTCATTCTTTCCATGAGTGTCTTAGAAAGACTTTTTCACTAAGAAGACAATGTATTGCTTGCAGCGACAGGATTTTGTCACAAAAACATTTTTGTGGGGATTTAGCTAACTGTGGTTTTCTAATCTTTTCAAACAGTTATTGAGCATTTAATGATTTGACATGGGAATTAGGCAAGTAATTCTAAGAAAATCAATTAATTCCTTACTGGAAAAAATAAAGATGGGCAGGTTAAGGAAATTGACACTTGAGTGAAGAGTTTAATATGATTTTGACAAAAAATCCTGAATATTCATTTTATACATGCTATTATTAAAGCTCTGCCTGAGAACACCTAAATTGCAAATGGTCTTGAAAGGGTAATAATTCAGCATTTGTATAATCCAAATGTGGGAAGATGCTCCAAGATCAGCCAACCAAATGATTCTAAATAGAGACAAGTACTTGGGGCTGGCCCCGTGGTCGAGTGGTTAAGTTTGCGCACTCCGCTGCAGGTGGCCCAGTGTTTCATTCGTTCGAATCCTGGGCGCGGACATGGCACTGCTCATCAAACCACACTGAGGCAGCGTCCCACATGCCACAACTAGAAGGACCCACAACGAAGAATATACAACTCTGTACCGTGGGGCTTTGGGGAGAAAAAGGAATACAATAAAAAAAAAAAAATCTTTAAATAGAGACAAGTACCAAACAGACTTAAGATCCAAAATAAGTGAACTGTGTTGCTAATTGTAGTCTTCATCTAATTTATTCAATTTCATGTCTGGTTTTTTGTCAATAAAGTTTCTAATGATCAGAAACCTTTGAAAATCTTTATTTCCTGTGGAGCATGGTATATTCATTTACATCAGTTTTTTGGCCATTTGTCTTGAATGCCTATGAGCCATTTTAAGCTTCAGTGGACTTAGCAGGTAAGAAAAAAGAAATGATAAAATGGTACCTCTTATTAAAAGATGTATAATATAATGGAGAAGAATAGAAAATATATATAAGACAAATATATTACCGATGGAGAAAGGAAATTAAAGAGTGTAGATGGTCAGAATCACTCGTGCATTCTGGAAGACAAGAAACTTTGAGAAGGCAGAATTACATGGTTAGTCTGTGAATGTATGGGAAAGATGGGAAATTTTGAACTATGATGTGAGGCTTAGGAGGTGAGAAGAGAACCATGTGGGCAGATTAAAAGCGAGAATGGATATAATGACTGCAGGGCAGAGCTAAACATAGGCTGTGAGGCGAGCGTAGCCCGGTGATTTTTCCAAGATGCTATGCTTCGCAAGTCCTTCCTGTTCTGTCCAATTTATTTCTGATGATTTTCAAAGAAATGTTGTACTCAACGGGCAGGAGAAAATTAGTTGAAGGGCTGGAATTGTCATTAATAGCTCTATTTTTATTTTCTCTATGGGTCAGCTTTTATTCTTGAATAAAAGACCCACATAGTAATCTGTACCCACCTACATAGTAATCTGTAATCAAAAGTGCCCTGAGTTCCTATCGGTAAACTAAGATTTGGGGCTACGTGAGGAAACAAAACTATCTCAGCCTTTGACCTTGTTGGACCGGCAGTCGCAGGAAAGACAGCTATTAAACACTGGTGAAGAATGCTAGACAAGAGGGGCATTGCAAAAGGCTAACTCGTATGGTCAGCAAAGGCTTCCCTGAGGAAGCAAAACTTAAACAGGTCTGTGAATGCAATTGAGTAACCTCCATAACTCTCGTTCCAAGCACCTGCTCAGTACAGTAGATATTAATTTAGAGGTAATTAGGGTCTTGAATAATGTATGTGATTTTGAGATCAAAGATTTAGAGCCCTCTAAAACATATTCTTCCGATTCTGAATCACAGTCGACATCTAGAATACTGCAGTTAATGAAAATGGGGTGGGGGGATATTTTAGATGAAATATTCTCTGTGCTTTATTATTTTTAATGAAATAAGAAGTGGCATTTCTTTTCAGCTGCTCCCCTCTGAGAATTTGCATTGAAGCACAATAATACAATTATTTTTTGTGAAAAAGAACGGTCTGCCCTCCTAAGAAAACATAGCAGCTTTTGTCCTGAAAGGCCATTGTAGATTATATATTGCTCACCTAAAGATGGGATACTTCATGATTATATATTATGATCTAGGTATAAATTAACTTTAGAAGAACAGAAAATAATTTTCTATTATTAAAATTGAAAACTCAAGGGGCCAGCCCAGTGGCCAAGTGGTAAGTTCCCATGCTCTGCTTTGGTGCCCTGGGTTGTGGGTTTGGATCCTGTGTGTGGACCTATCTACCACTCATTAAGCCATGCTGTGGTGGCATCCCACATAGAAGCACTAGAATGACTCACAACTAGCATATATAGCTATGTACTGGTGCTTTGGTGGTAGGGCAGGGACGAAGATTGGCAATAGATGTTAGCTGAAGGCCAATCTTCAAAAACAAAATTGAAAATACAAAAGTTGGTATATTCTTTCTTTTCCTTATTCTCTTCATCCCTCATTATTCAGAAAAACCCCTTGTGTATACATGTTTATAAACACAGATAGTAACAATAAGCTTTCAAATTAATTCACATTTATTTACAATTTTTAAATATTGTTTTATCTTTGCCACTTATTGTTTGTGTTAATATACTGAATAGAACTTCTATATTAATAATAAAAAGTAGTGATAATAAATATCCTTCTCTTAGTTCTGATTTTAACAGACAAGTTTCCAGTCTTTTATTCTGTTTTAGTAAATATTGTAAGTTTGAGATAGATTTTCTTTATTCCATCTTATCGTAGTTTACTATGAGAGTGTATCATGAATAGGTGCTGAATATTACCAAATATTGTGATTTTTTTTCCTTTGCCTTCTAATAGACTGTATTAATATTATTAAGTAACCATATTAAACCTATCTTAATTTTCTAGGATTAAACTATTTCATCGTGGTACAGTCTTTCTCTATAGTGCTAAAAAATTTTCCATCTATATTCTTGCCTGAGATGGGTTTTATTTTCTGTTTTTAATATTACCTCTGTCCACCTTTATGAATCCGAGTTAAATTCATGGGGCTGTAGTGCCAGTTTCTCTGATAGTGGTGAAACAAAATAGTCTAGGCTTTTCCTACCCCATGTAGAGCAAAGAAAATGTGAAAGCACACAAAGAGGCTTCCTTTAAGGAAGGAATTAACTATTTATTAAAAGAAACTATGAGGTAAATCTCTTGTTTCTTAAATTCTGTTTTGCTACAATACATGTTTGTGAAATGAGAATCAGCTATTACACAATTGGTAAAAAGGTGAGTTATGTCAGTACAATACAAAACTCATATTGTTATATTTATGATATTTTCCAATAGATTGCTGCTTTTGGATCACAGCCAGTGTTTGCACAGGATGCTAACACAGCTGAGCATAGCTGGTGACAAAGGGACACAATAATGAAACAGTCTCCATGGTCCTCACATTTTGCCTTGTGCGGTCTGTCCTGGAAGTGTTGACTGCATGGTCATCCCCGATTTTTGTACACTTTTTCTTTGTCTCCGTTCTTTACCCAACCTTACATAGTGCTACTTTCACTTCTTTAAATAGATAAATCCATATATTAAATGAAACACTTATTTGTTAAAAATATAATGTCTTTATAGCTGTTAATATTTATGTTTTATAATTAGTTTTGTTTTTTCTTATCAGTTGCATATTTTTCTTACAATCTCTCAATCTCAGTATGTGATTTTGCAGAGTATAAGGTTTATTTTTATGTTTTAGTAAAAATGCCTATTCCTTATCTACCTATGTGTCATCTAATAAATTTCTTCTGTATACTGATAAAGATATTGAATTTAAAACCTCATGAACTAAACTGGCCTTGGTTAATTATTCAGGTTGAAGTGAAGGTCTGAAAGAGTTTAAATTTGATCATGCTCTTTTGTATGCGTAAGTGAAGATTATCTCCTTTTTTGTTGTTGTTTAATGAGTTGTAAAGAGATAAAGATTCTTTTCAAATCATTTGACTACAGAGCCCATATTTCCTATCTCAAATGCAAACCTCTGTGTTGTTATAGATACCAAAGCTTTTGAAACATGTGTTAGGTAATTGTGTCATGTCATAAGCTGTGGCTGACGTGGAAGAAAAGTGAGAGTCTACAGTTTGTATTGTTCATCATTTAAGATGAATTTGCTGGATATTTGTTCTCAAACATTATCATAGCCTCAGTGTAATTTCTGGTATCTGAAATTTTAGTCTGGTATATTGCCTATTCTTTATAGTGGTTAAAAAGAAAGTTTCTGGTGAAATTTAAATAGACTGGTATAATAGGTTTAAATGTTCTTTGAACATTTAAAAATTACTTATAAAATCACTGATTAATTGATTCTTTTAGGAATTTCAGCTTTTGTTAGTGTTGGTAATTTTATGTATATATATATATATATTTTTTTTTTTTCTTTTTTCTTTTTTTCCTGAGGAAGATTCACCCTGAGGTAACATCTGTTGCCGATCTTCCTCTTTTTGCTTAAGGAAGATTTGCCCTGAGCTCATATCTGTGCCAGTCTTCCTCTATTTTGTATGTGGATCACTGCCATAGCATGGTGGCTGATGAATGGTGTAGATCCATGCCTGGGAACTGAACCCCGGCTGCCAAAGCAGAGTATGCTGAACTTAACCACTAGGCCACGGGGTCCAGGCCTGAAATTTTATATTTTTAATAGTCTAAAATTGAAGTTTTATTTCCTCTTCGACTAAAGATTTTTTAAAGTTTTTTGTTGTTGTTTTTAAAGATTGGCACCTGAGCTAACATCTGTTGCCAATCTTCTTTATTTTTTCTTCTTCTTCTTCTTCTTCTTCTTCTCCCCAAAACCTCCAGGTACATAGTTGTGTATTCTAGTTGTGAGTGCCTCTGGTTGTGCTGTGTGGGATGCCACCTCAGCGTGGCTTGGTGAGTGGTGCTATGTTTGTGCCCAGGATCTGAACCAGCGAAGCCCTGGGCTGCTGAAGCAGAGTGTGCAAACTTAACCACTTGGGCACGGGACCAGCCCATTTGTTTTTCACTTGTAACTACTTTGATTTTCTTGAAGACACTACAGTTATTCTAGCTATTGTAGTTATTCTAATTACCTTGTATCATGGCCGGAAATTATGAACTGTGTGACTTTGGCTTTGCAATTTTGTGTGTGTATTGATCTTTTGGTCTCTAACATGTGATATAAATTTATAAATGTTTCATAGACATTAGTATTATATGTTTTTAAGGTACAGATCAACATATAGCCATTAAAGATGTATTGTTAAGCTGTTATTCAAAAAACTTATTCAATTTTCTTTATTTGTATTTAATATTCTTTGTCTTAGTTCAGCTGTCGTATCTAGAGAGTTATATCTTTCATTTTCTCCTTGTGTTTTGCTATTTTTACTTTATATATTTGGATGCTTTATTTTTTAGCACTGTAATGCTTTATCTATTACTGGAAAATAAATTAACCTGAAACTTAGCAGGAAAAAACCAAAAACTTTTATTATCTGACTTGGTTTCTGACAGGCAGGGATATGGGAGTGGCTTTGCTGGGTGTTTCTAGTTCAAGTATCTCATGAGGTTCCAATTGAGACGTGGGCCTGGGTTGTGGTCTTGGCTGGAGCTGGAAGTTCTCCTTCTAGGAAGGCTCACTCATGGGGTTGTTGGCAGGAGGCCTCAGTTTCTAGCTAGCTCAGTAGTCAACACAGGTGGCCTCAATTCCTCTCCATATGGGCCTCACAGTAGGGCTAGTCACAACATGGTGCTAACTTCCCCCAGGGGAGCAAGGAGGAAGTCTTAGTGCCTTTTATGACCTAGTCTCCAAATTGCACACCATCACTTCTGCTTTATTCTGTTCATTAGAAGTGAGTCACTAAGTCCAGAACACATTCAAAGGAGAAGATTTAGGTTCCACCTTTTGAAGAGAAGAGTATTTAAAAATTTGTGGATATATTTTAAAACTGCCACAAGGATCTAAAGATTCCTATCTATCAACCTCTTTACTGTAGATTTAACTTTTATCACTCTAAAATTGATGACTGCAAAATAAAACTCTAGATCCTATTTAATAAAAAGCTTCTGGAGGTAGACTCAACTCTGCTGAAAATTCTTTTGTTGGTTTCATTTGATTGATACATATTTATACATCTTTTCATTTTGCTTTGTTAATATTTTGAAGATAGCATTAAAATTAATTTTAATCTGTGAATCTGTCTCTAAATTTCAGGAAGTGGAATTTAATTCATTTATATTTGTTTTCATAAATACATATTTGTATAAATATCTTTATCACTCTTTTTTAAATTATACATTTATGTTTCCTCTCCTCTTTCTTGTCTTTCTGAATATAGTATATCATTTATAAGCTATTTTCTTCTTCCTTTAATTGAAAAGATATATGGCTGTTTTTTTAATCAGTAAGTAACTAGAGTTGAAAACATTTTTAAAATCTGTGTTTTAATCAACTCTATCAATACTATGGATATCTGAATGCGTATAATTGATTTATAGCAAAATTCTTATTACTTTTTTGCTTTAGAATAATGTGGATCATATTAGATATATTTATCCTATGTGTTTCATTATTATTTAGATAATATTCTGGGTTAGTATATTGCAGAGTCCTTTTATTTAGCATACTTTGATATTAGCTCGGTTGCTAGTATTTGGATAATATTACTCTGGCTTATTATCCCCTGAAACCCTTTGACTTAGCATAGATTTATATCATCTAAGCAGATATATTAAAATGGCTATGGCAATGAAACAATCAATTTTTCAATGAATAATGCAAACATTTTTCTTGCAGATCATTCAGGATAATGTCATGATCTCAGTAAAATGAAAATTAATATATCTATTATATTTTTCTGGTTACAGACTTTTAGTAGAAGAAAATAACTGCTCTGTATTTACTTTTAAAAGCACTGTGTAAATAAATGGTACAACATAAATAATATATCATATAAAGCAATATAGAAACTGAAATTTCGATGCCCTTGAATGACTCTAGGTCAAGTTTATGTCTAATTGAATGTCAGAAACCAACATAATTGTGTATTATTGAGTAAACAGAAAGCTAGATTAAAATTAACATTAGGTATGATGCAAAAAAGACTGTTGCAAATAGTAAGGCAAGCCCTGACTCAACTTCTGTTAAGAAACTTAGTATTTTTATAATCAACAATTTTGATAAGACAGAAAAATTCCAAAAAATATATGCTGCCTTTAGTCATGTGCTTTTTAATTATTTTTTGTAAAGATTTTCTTTTCAATGCCAGACTATTTTGTGCAAAGAGGTCAGAGACATTTAAAGATGTTGTCCTTTGCTTTGTATGCCAAGTTGTGTTTTAGAAGTATTTTTGTTTGCATTCAGCTAAACAAGTAAAAGTCAGGCAGTTTGCCTGGATCAGTTGGAAAAATGACCAGCAAAATGAGACTGAGCAAAGTGGACAAATGCCAGATCCAGAAGGACCTTGTAAGCCACATTAAGGATCATAGACTTTGACATAGAGATGGTTGAAAACTATTGAAAGATTTATTTAAGTGATCCACTTTGCATTTAAAAAGAAGACACTGCTTAGAATTAAGGAAGAATTGGAGTGGAAAGAGTGGATTCAGGCAGACCAAATTTGCAGGCTATTTTAGCTGTCATGGCAGCAATGAACTTGGCTTGAACTAGAGAAAGGACAGTGATAATGGAAAGAAAATGAAAAGTTCCTGTGGTAGTAAAGAGGTAGATAAACAAGTTTTGGATATGTGGAATGAAGAAAGGAGGTGAAAGAATGAATCCCGGGTTTCTACTTTTAGCAATTAGGTGAATTTTCTGAAAGGAAACTCTGGAGGAAGAGTATGTTTGAGAGAGAAATAGACATGCTGGAATATTGGAAAAAATTAGTTAGATACATCATGTGAAACATCCAATTAGAGATGTTTAGGAGATATTCATATTGGTCTAAAACTTAGGATGGTATCCTGGAATGTAGATAGATAATAGAATGTATGGGTACAATTTGAATCCGAGACCATGGGAATCCATAATATTACCTTGGAGAGAGCATAGGAGGAGAAAAAAGGGGACTCAGACAGAACCCTCATCGGACTCCAACATATGAGTGCCATTACACACACTGTCTGATATTAACAGCTTTCTTTTTTATACAGTAGGAAGTTGGATATCAAAAGTATGTGGAAGAAACACATAACTGCAATATATCTCAGAATGCTTTGTTTTTATTTTATTTTATTTTTACATTTTAGCTTTCTAAATAGTATATGCTGTTAGGAGTTTTCTATTAGTGTTATTTGGTGGGCCAGTAAATCAGTAGGTTATTGAATTATGGTATGAAATAAATTAGGCAGAGCTTAATGAAGCCAAAGTTAGAAAGATCTTTCCAGATGTCAACAGATAATCTGGAAAATTGGTAACTTGATTAGATAGATGGATTTAAAGAACTCAAAGAATATGACATTAATATTGAATTTAGTCAAGTATCTTCAATGAGAACATGTTTTAATGATTGATGGTAGACTATTAGAGGATTTTCATTATTTCATATTAAGGAAAAGTAATAATGTTTCTTTAACTCACAAGAAACTGAAAAGGAATAAAGGGAAAGAAAGAGAGAAATGACAAAAATATTGGTACAAGGGCTTAGGGTACATTTAAGCATTCATTGTGGCTGTTCTTGTTGACAGAAAGTATAGTGAAAAGAATACACACTCTAGTGTGAATGGCACATCAGAATTGTAGTTATAGTTCTTCCATTAGGGATTAGGGTGGCCTTGGATTAATTTTTCAACTTCTCTGAGATCTAGTTTTCTCATCTGTGAAATGGGGCTAATAATTACATCCTGAATCATTGTGAGGGCTGAGTGAAATACTTGAAGCTAAGCATTTCATATAGGGCTTGGTACATGGTAAGTCATCAGGAAATAGTAGCTCTTGATGGGTGAGAATCATTTATAAAATAAGTGGGTTGAAATTTAAGTGGGTTTGGGCTCAAAATTCTGTGGTTCAGTGAATAGAGAGTAAAATCTTTAGTCTAGGAAATCAAAGTAAAATGGAAAATTGTTCAGAGTTGAAAAATTATCATTGTTGTTGCATTTATTGTCTAATCATCGATTATATTTTTATAGAAATTATAAAAAGAACAAGGAAGGCACTATCCTCATCTCTGTTTTATCTTCCAGGGTAAGGTACACAAGAAAAAGAAAAGTTTCACAGAACATCCATGAAACAGAATGACAAGAGTTAAACAGCATATGTCATCAGAGACAATATATATGAAAATGCTTGGAATAGTTTAATCACATGGTATATTTGGAATCAGTGTGATCTTTGAATCACAGATATGTTAATTTTGGAAAGGAGATTAAAAAAAATGAATAATAAGATGGGGATAGCAAAGAGTAGCCATGAGAAGTCTAGACTTATATATGGTGGAGTGAAAGATAACTTCATTTATTTTTGCTCATTCTGGAAAGACATGAAAAAATAAAATTTTTGAATTTTGAATTTGAATTGAATGATTTGATGAAAATGTATTGGATTCTTTTTAATGGTATGAGAAATATCATTCATAAAAAAATATGGTTCTTTTAGGTGACAATATGTATGTAAATACATATATATAGGTATGAATGCTTCTTACATTGAGACATGCTGTTAAACATAAAATACTTTGTTTGAACAATCATTCATAGATAAGTGTTTATTCACATGCTGATAAATGCTTTAGACTCACAAATTAAGCCTAAAAAATCAAGACAAAAATTAACAGACAGTAATCCTGGGAAGTTAAGTGAATTTAAGAATCTAATTTTATTTCAGTACTAAAAGTGTCCTGGATTATTATTGTTCTATTACAATCATCATCAACGTGATTTATTATATTCTATTATCTCATATTATTTTTAATTATCAATATTCTCATCTTAGAGATGAAGGGGGGCTCTCCAGGAAGGTTGTTAATTACCTCAATGGTATAGGTGAGGTTTGGCCCCATGTCCTTGATTCCATGTTTTTTCCTAACAGTATTTGAAAAGGTTAGTTTGTGGCATAGTTTGGGTGATGAACACAGCTCTGTGCATAGGTAGCTCTTTACAGTTCTATCTAACATGTAAGAAATATTGTATTTCATCAATTCTAATATACATATTGTCTTTAAAATATATTACCATCTCTAAAATGAGAATATATCTTAAAATTGATGTATTAGATTAAATTTGATGGTACATCATAGTTTAATTGGTGGAACTTTCCCTTTCTAAACAGAACACAAAATAATGATTAATACTACAGTCTTAGATTCCTTGAAATCTGGTAACCTATATGTGTCTTGAAGAGTAGATATAATTGATTTGGGTGATAGATTTGAGTGGAATGTGATAATCTGGGTCAGTCTGGGGAAATAACTTTGAAGTAGATAATATTTGTCCCTTACATCTTTCCTTTTACCTTACAAGATTATGATGCAAATTAAAGATTTAGTTCAATTCATCCATCATTATCTATATCATTTCTATAGACTGTGAAGACAGATTTATCTCCTGAGTTTTTAGTTTTTTGGTTTTTTTGAGGAAGATTAGCCCTGAGCTAACATCTGACGCCAGTCCCTCTCTTTTTGCTGAGGAAGATTGTCCTTGAGCTAACATCTGTGCCTATCTTCCTCTAATTTATATGTGGGACGCCTGCCACATGATGAGTGGTGCGTAGGTCTGTGCTTGGGATCTGAACCCGCCAACCCTGGGCTGCCGAAGTGGACCGTGCAAACTCCACTGCTGTGCCACCGGACTGACTCCTGCCCTGATTTTTTGGAAGGCAGAAATAGCATACTACTTAGGTAGTTTTACCAAAGTTTATCTAACAGATAAACTCCTCCTAGGCGGAAATAGTGTATAACATTTATTACCCACTCCCCAGCCCTTTTTAAAACTGTGTTTAGTAAATGCTTATAGAACAGAATCCAATGCAGCATGCACTTAGGGATAAAAATTAGTCTTCTCTCGCCTAGTTCAATCTGTCTATGAGGTAAATTGCTGTCAGAAACTTTAGGAAGGTTTCTGATATGATATTAGTTTGTCGATGAACTTAATTGATGAATTTTTGCATTCTTTATTTTGTATGGCATTATTTTATGTAAGATTTTCATATCATTTTAGAAGATTCAAAGTGAAATAAGTATTTTTACGTTTTAATTCATTAAGTAAAAATGATGTATTTCTAATGACACAGTTTAGCAATAATTGTGTGTTTTCATTAAAGAAAACAACTCTTATGGAAACTGCAAAGGGAATGAAAAATTCTCTTAATAACTGCAGCTGGGACCAGTTTGATTTTTAAGAAGAGTGAAATTAAGGAGTGTTTATTTAGTATAGCCAAAGAAATTAGAAATGAATGAAATAATCAATTACAGTGATATTATCATTTATTATAATAGAGATTTTATTGTTTTGAAACTTCAGATTTAAATGGGGTTTGGAACTTGGGATTTCTTAAATTTCCCACTGAACTCAAACTTAATGCAACCCATTTCTTACTCTTAATTATCAGTCCCTTTATCACTACTTTTTGTCTAGGAAATAATTATTTAACCATGATAACACTGGGCCTTGCTGCTTGCATACTAAAACTTGGTAAAGAATAAAACGGACGAGAGCTTTTTAATTTTTTAAGCTGAGTTTATTTACCTGCCAGGCAAGGAAACATGTGCTTGAGCACATACACACATCCCCACCCCTCAGCGAAGAAATTCATTAAATAATTTGCCAAAGGGGCAAAGATAGAGGATTTTAAGAGGTAAAAAAAACAAACGTAGTATTTAGGTGGATATGCTAATTAAAGATTGAAAGTTTGTTCTCGAGATAGGACAAATGAATCCACGGGTCTGTATGCAGTTGGTTAAAACAGATCTTGTTGTTGAAGACAAATCCTTTTGTTCTCTGGTCCGGCAAGAGTCTTCATTTAGGTCCAGTGAGGGTCTGGTGTATTCGAGTCACCCCAAGTTTGGGTCCTTTTATAACTTCAGCTTGTTAGGACCTGCCATGGTGAAACAGAGCATTCAGTTTTCATATCATCTCTCTACACTGTTGAATTTAGAACAAACCCCATCCGAATCCAAAAGGCCTTGAAAAAGTTATCATTGCTGAAATTGCTGAAGGGGACAGAGAGACTCTTAACACCCAAGCAGAAGCCCTAACAATCGTCTCCACTTCTAACTCTTTTAGCCCATCTCCCCCTTCCATGTCTCCAAACAAGAAACAGCCAAATAAACAGCAAAGCTTATCTCACACAGGCTCTTTTTTTGAGGGAAAGATGACCAGGAAATGGGCTCTGTCTTCCTTTCTTCTGGTTCTGTACTTCCCTGTCTTTTATTATTTTTTCTAATCTAACTTTTAATTTTGAGATAATTGTAGATTCCCACGCAATTGTAAGAAATCATACAGCCAATGACCCGTTACTCAGTTTCCCTCAATGCTGACATTTTACAAAACTGTAGTGCAATATCACAACCAGGATATTGACATTGACAAAGCTAAGATACAGAATGATTTATCACCACAAATATCTCTCATGTTGCCCTTTTATAGCCATACCCACGTCCCTTCCACCATCCTTGACCCCTGGCAACCACTAGTCTGTTCTCTATTTCTATAGTTTTGTCATTTCAAGAATGCTGTGTAAATGGAATCATACAGTATGTGACCTTTTGGGATCGGCTGTCTTTTACTCAGCATAATTCCTTTGAGATTTATCCAAGTTGTTGTGTGTATCAATAGTTTATTCATTACTATTGCTGAGTAGCATTCGATGGTATGGATGTTCCAGAGTTTGTTTAGCCATTCAGTCATTGAAGAACATGTGGGTTATTTCCAGTTTTTTCTATTAGGAATAAAGTGGCCATGAACATTTGTGTACAGATTTTTGGGTGAGCATAGTTTTTATTACTCTGAGACAAATACCCAAGAGTGCAATTACTGGGTCATATGATAATTGCATATTTAGTTGTAGGAGAAGCTACTAAATTGTTTTTCAGGGTGGCTATACCATTTTACGTTCCCACCGTTTCTCTGTGTCTTTGTCAGCATTTTGTGTGATTGCTGTTTTTTACTTTAGCTGTTCTGATAGGTGTGTACTGATATCTCATTGTGGTTTTAATTTGCATTTCCCTTATGGCTAATGACGTTGAACATCTTTTTCACGTGCTTATTTCTCTGCCTTGTTAATATACATTAATTTACCTTTTCCACTTCCTCTCCCTTTCGTCCATTACCCTGATCAGCAAATCTATAGTTCAGCCCCCATCTGTTTCATGTCTGTCTCTCATTCCTGAGAAGCTGCATGGAAGGCCTCATTGTTGCCTCTGGGGATGATGACTTCCTGCCCTGAGAGGGCTGATGTCTAGGTCCAGGGCTTGGTCACCTGTTGGTCTCATAGCTGTCACTTGTTGAGGCAGAGAGTGCACAATTTTCCTGACTCCAATTTCTACTGAATGCTGCATTTAGGTCCCCAAAAAGCACCATTTGTAGCCAATATCTCACAGTGCCTTTGCATTTAAACAGACTTCTTCATTTGCTCTCCACAACTGCTTGAACAAGAGCATGGGAATAAGTAATCAGCCCAGGAATAAGTACAGTGCAAGAAAAAGATGTCTGAGAAGACAGGCATAATGTGCAAAGGGGCATTTCTGCCTGAGGCTAAACAACCTTTTACATTACCCCCTAGCAGGTTCCTGATTGGATTATGTATTCTATTGTTGACCCTCAACTCCCCAAAAGACTGCCAGAAAAACCTTGAATGGGGGCAGGCTAAGCGAATTAGGCTCCCTGCAATAGGGGAGAGCACTATTCTGATGAGTCTTAGAGTGAGTCTCAGAAGAGGGAAGTCATGGGAGCACATTTTTAGGGTTTTAGGCCATGGACTGGACTGGATGGTTTTATGATGGACCTTTCAGAGTAGGAAACTGGTTGGAATTGAGAGAATTTTTCCTTAATAGCCATAACTTTGGGATTGGTGAGTTGCAGGTGAGGCTATTGAAACAAGTCTTAATGAGCAAGCTTTTGCTCCCGGTAAGTAACGTGTTTGGGTGCTCAGTGTTATCATTCTAGGAGTAGGTAATTCCTGGAGCACACAACTAGGTTATTTTTGCTTAGTGTCAGTATTGGTTAACTTAGAGAGAGGAAACTATAGCTGGTACTAGTACTGTTATTACAGGGAAAGGGAATTATGCTGTTTTCAGTTGTCATTAATTTAAATATGCATAATAAGTCAATTGTACCTGTTGCCAGTTGTAAGCTAATTGCCTCTCAGTTCCAAATCCATTCAGGATTGTCTGGATTGTGATACTGGAGCTGGACCTTGTGAACCTTTCTCCTTTGCCTGCTGGTATAATGTTAAGCATTGTTAGTAGAAGGTGCTGGAAGGACTCTGCAGGAAAAAGAGACTTCTGTTCCTGGTTCCAGTGTGATTCTCTGTGCTTGCTCCTGTGGTGCTTGGTTAGCATGCAGGATATCCAGTGACACTCAGGTGAACTTCAGTGGCAACAGCATTGCAAGAACCTTCCTGGGGAGTTTCTCTGGCAACCCTGAGAACAATTTCCCACTGACACCTAGAGAATCTTGCAAGCCTCAGTGAGTTCTGCTGCCCGCCACCCCTCCTCACCCCCCGCCAAAAGGTGGTTTTCTTTTTACTAGCGCCAGCTTCCAGCACCTTAGCAGACTTTTCCATCATCCAGAAGGCCATAGATGTTCCTTCAGTGATGTCTGGATCTCAGTCCTGGGAGGAGTAGGGCTCTTCCAGATTTGTTCCTTCCTTGAGTGCTCTGCCTCAGTCCTATATCTGCTATTTTTATATCCTTTGGAGTTCTCTTTACCCCTTTATAGTTAATCTCTTGTTAATTCTTTGTATTGAATAGTTTCTAGTCAAATCACTGTATAGTTTATGTCTTCTGATTGGACCCTGACTGATATGGATTGATACCGTATTGGTCTGAGGAGATACACCCACAAAGATTGGAATTCTGGATTGATTTGATCATGCCTTAGGATTTGAAAACAGTGCTGAGCTCTTTGCCAATGAGAGATGGGATGCCACTATCTGTTGCATGCAGTGGCATCACAATTAATCAAGTTATCACCTACGGTTGATTGTGATAAAGAGCCAACCTAAGCAAGTGCCTTGGAAACCCATATGGCTGCAGCATTTGAACATTAAAGCATGATGGCTACGAGGACTGTGGTGTGGAATGGATTCTACTGTGCACACTGGACTGTTTACAGAAAGAAAACAATGAGCTCAGGACCTTGAACTTTCAGCTAAAGTCATGGTCTGAGAACCAGAGAGCTTCTATGACAGTCCGAAATATTCTCTTATTTATTGCAGCTACAGAGCTGATATTGCTAAAATTACGTATAAAATTGCATTGTATCGATTGTTAAATTTTAATGCCAATTAATTTACAGTCTTCCCACATTTCTCATTTGAAAGTTAGGGCATTAATTGGGAAAGAATAGAGTCCTGAACTTGGAATGGGGACATATGGTTGAACCCTCAAGAAAATGATTGTCTTGAACCCCAAGTCACTCTGAACCTTCCTTACCACTGAAGAAGCTTGCCTTCCTGTATCTGAGGAGAGTACTTTATCTTTTCTTGAAAATTTTGTGATGACTTCACTTAGGGATGATGCTTTAAACGGGGGGGTTTAGTTTCTTCAAGATTTGCCACAAGTGATCCTGGTTATTTCTAGCTTTACTGCAAAGAAGAAATCTCAGCATGCTCCAGGGGACAAGTATACACCATGACCCAGGGGTAAATAGTTTACATAGAAAAAGAGTGTGCAAGACTTTGCTATTGTATATCTTCAGAACACAGGGAATATGTGTAGGAGTGGATACAAAGGGTACTAGACCAAAGAGGGAAGAATATAACAGTAAATAAGACCGAGTTCATTGATGTGGGTGTACTTACTAGAGAGTGCAGATTTAATGTGTTTGCTTGTGAAACCACCAGGAACATTTATAGCTTTAATGTTTAAGGCTATCTACTTTGTACTTATTACAGAACCTTCAAAATTGTCTTGTACATAGTAACTCAATACGCATTTACTGAATTGACTTGAAATCTCAGTGCCTGACCCCTAAAACCAAAGGTGTTATCAAAAGAGAAAAAGAATAATAGTAAATAAACAATAGAGAATTTACATGCCAAGTAAAATAGGTAAAAGAGATCATAGCCAGCCCAAAATATATGGTGATTTATGGATCATTAAAATATGGAAAAGATTAACTATACCATGAAAAGCCATACAATAATGTACACCTTGTCACCTTCATAGTTACATGAGGAAATTTGTCACCAAACATTTAGAAAAAGAAATCATAAACAAAAATGTATTTTCTAGCTAGTATATGTCCTATGATTGACCATTACTTCTTACATTTCTTGCCAGTTCCTCAGGGAATAAGATTACTGGAAAAGTAAGCAGTTACGTTCCTGGAAATAATCCAGAAACTGGGCTCCTGTGGATAGGACTGTGTGTCAGATCTCTGTTTCTGGAATCAAACTTGTCTCAAATTCATCTTTAAGTTAAAAATGAAGGCCACATATTAGAAAATTTTGTAAGGAAATATATATTATTATGCATCATTGAGGAAAAAATAAGTTTCTCCATTTCAAGTAATTCTTTATGTTACCCTTTTATTTTAAAAATGTCATTTACTGTAATGAATTACATTTAGGTTTAATGTTCATTGCCACAAGACAATAATAGCTAACAATAATTCTGGTGTCAAGTTTTGTCAAATCCTTGTTTCTAACTTTACTCTGTGCTAAAAATTGCAAACAACTACTTTGAAATTACATAAACTGCAGGTTACTGTATTTTATTTTGTCTTGGAGGCTATATATATTTAAGAAACTCCAGATCAATCTGTTAGTCTCTGAAAATACAGGTTCACATGTGCAAACATATGCACATGCACAGATATAGCCTGTCTGCTAATTAATGTCTAAACAAGAAAAATTAATATCGTGAGTTGTGGTTTTCCAGTCTTTGTAGTAGCAAGAAAGACACTGCAGCAGACACTGATACACATCAGAAAATGAAAATGGTTTTAGATTTCCCTGAGTATTTTTGATGCTGACATATATTCCCTATCTCAGACATCTTTCAGTGCTGATATCTGTAATCAAGATGGCATATTGAATTTAATGAAACTGTGAACACCTTCACAGAAGTTTATGGAATACTCTAACTTAAAAATGGAATGACTTAACCATGGTTACACATTTCTTCAGTCATGACACATAAATGGTCATAGCAAATTGACATAATGAGGAATATATGTATGCACAACACACTCTCTCATACATACATCATCAGAGGAGCACCAGATGGTGTAATCCTTATTTCTGTTGACGACACCAGCAAAATCTTTGCCTCTCTGCTGTCAGCAGGCTAGCCCCTTCCCTCTGACCAATACTGTCCTCAGCATTGCTGCTCGCCTCCTCTCAGGAGTCCCACTAGAATTTCAGCTGGATTTTCTCATCAGGACTAATGCTTAATGCCTCTGTAACTAGAGTTGGAAGGGAACCTTTGCCTCTGGTTCTCCACTTCCACCCCCAGCCAACTCTCTTTAGGGCCTCCACAAATTGCCTTGTTTTTGGTACCCTGTCAAAGAATCTGGAAAAAGTTCCACAAAGGTGGATTAGAAAACATTTAAATGACAATACTCAGTGCCTTGCTCAAACTTTTTCCTTGCCAACGCTAAGACTGTGTCCTAAGTCAAGGAACTTCTTTTGATGCTTTCTACCTTTGAATGAATTCTTCTTGCCCTAACCCCCACCACCTCCCTGCCCTGCTTATCCTTTTCTTATTGGTGACTTCTATTCTCAGGAGAAGATTCCATCTGTAAGCCACAGTATATTGTGTTAATTAAATGTCAAGTATGATCTATACCAGAACTCTTTAGATGGTGGATCGTGACCCACTGGTATGTCATGAAGAGGTAACAGATATGCTAACATGTTGATCCATTCACCCCTTGGGACACCCTGGCCGGATCTGGTTACACCTGGACACAAAGAGCCTTGTCTCTTTAATTCTGTGTAAAAGGTTAGTACTTTTATTTAGGAGGCTTATACTTTCTACCATTTCAAGTAGCATCCTTGGGATATAGACAGATATGAATAATGTAGATAAAGATTTAGCAATCTAAGAAAATAATTGGCAGACATGAATGAATTTTAACGCATTTGCAGAGCAATCTGAAGAGCATGTAACTCAGAATAGCGTGTGGCAGAATAAATCATAGGCAGACTGTTTTTTAATCTCTGCCATCTTAATGGAATAGCAAGTTTGCTTGTACGTATCCCTGAGATATGAGTGTAAATGGAGATTAATGATATATGTGAATTTCTTTCCAGGTATCAAATATGGGCTTTTGTATTCTAAACATTGTCAGGTGTAATATTGATTTTTCTTTAGTCGTTAAGTGGTTTACTGGTCTTCCCAATATGTTACCTTCAATTTATACTGAAACACGAATAAAATTCAAATATTTGTATTTTTTAAATTAAATAAAATGAAGTACACTAAAGACTGATTTTTTTCTAGGTCATAATCAGTTCTGACTTTTAAATATTTATATGTTAATGAAAAATTGGAATTTAGACTGCTTGAATAATGTACAGTTGTTAGAGAAAGTTTTGAGTCGTTGCTTTTATCATGTAGGATGCTTTAGGGTCTGAAATAGAGTTGGAACTAACTAATTTTTAGTGGCATAAACAATAGGGATACATTATTTCACTATTACAAGTCTAGAGGTAAGTGATACCAGCGTTATCGAAGAACCCGTTGCTTTCCATCTTTCTCCCCTACGTTCCTGACATATGGGCTTTCCGGGGCTGGCTGCCACACAGTCATAATATGGCTGCTGCAGCTACTAGCACTTCATTCTCTTAGAATTGCATCTAAGGCAGGATGCACAGTTTCTTCCTGAGCCTTTCCTTCATCAGGTAGAAAAACTTTTGCCAGAAGTTCCTCCAGCAGGCTTCCCATTACATCTCACAATGTTAATTTGTCAGAAAACTGATGATATTTGCCATTTATGTTCTAAAATCATTAGGAACAACAATACTAAACTTGCCCTTGGAACCCATTTTTTAAACTGTGAGCACCTGATTTGGTTGATATGTCACAGATAGATTCTTATAAATATAAGCCATGATTAACAACATAACTTTAATCTAGTAACAGTGAAGAAAGGCAGCACAGGGTAATGGTTAAAATTGCAAACTTTAAATCTAGACTTCCTTGAGTTTCAATTCCGTAATTACTACCAACTAGCTGTGGGTCCTTGGGAAATTTGCTTAGACTTCTGATTCTTAGTTTTCTACACTGTAAAAATCTAACTCATAAAGAAGATATGAGGATTAATTTAATTCATTCATATAACATTACGTTTAAACAGTATTTGCTCGATTAATGCAGCTATTCCTATGTTTTTACTAATGACTAAGGGAAATTGAAGAAAATTCCAATGTTCTGATGCCCAGTAAGTGATAGATAGATAGGATTCAGTCTCTGGCCATTCTAAATTCAGAGTCCCTGTTCTGTGGCCTTCTTTTGTCTTATCCTCGTTGCAACTTCGCTAGCATGTTGCAGACTCAGATATAAAATAAATATAGTTTCATTAATTGGCTTGTTATTCAATTATAGAGAAATAGAAAAATATCTTAGGTATAATAACAATAAGATTCTTAGATCTGGTATATATTTTAATTAACCTTAAAAAATGTGATATTAATCCTGCTATTTGTTTGTCTTAAAAATTTGAAAGCTAATAATTAGTTGACCAAAACATGAAGTGAGTATTCTTCAGGCTAAACAGTTTTCAGAGATTATATTATAAAATTAATTGAAATATTTTTCTTCTAATTCTTAGCTAGCAAAATACATCTTGAAAGCATTTACCAGTAATTGGGAAATGAGAGGCAACTATATTAGAGAACAGAACTTGGGATTTACGTTTACTTGAACTGTCTCCACTGGCAGCTGTCATCACTTCTGTTTCAGATCCTGTGTTAGGATCTTTCTCAGGGCCAGCTCTGTCCCATAAGCAAACTTCTCCATCTTTATAGACTTTAAAAAATCAGGTTATCAGGATTAAAGTCATTTAGAAGAACCTTGGAAATTTCTTTATTTGGTCATAATAGTTCAAGCTGGTGTGTATGAGGGAGGCTGTGTGTGTATGTGTGTTTGTGTGCATGCATGTGGGTGGTGATATGTTTTAAAAGCAAATTTTTTTTTAGTGAGGAAGACTGACACTGAGCTAACATCTGTTGCCAATCTTCCTCTTTTTGCTTCAGGAAGATTGTCTCTGAGCTAACGTCTTCCTCTATTTTGTATGTGGGATGCTGCCACAGCATGGCTTGATGAGCAGTGTGTAAGTCCACGCCCGGGATCCAAACCCATGAACCTTGGGACGCCAAAGCAGAGCCTGTGAACTTAACCACTATGCCACCAGGCTGGCTCCAAAAGCAAATATTTTTTATCTTTTCTTTAGATGCTCTTTACCCTCAGTACGTTTCTAGGTCTCTCATGTTGCTAATTTAAAATGAGTTATAGATACCAACTAACTCCTTGCTTCTCAAAGTATCATCTCTGATCAGGAGCATGGCCATTAGCCAGGAGCTTATTACAAATGCAGAATCCCAGGCCTCATCCAGAACTTCTGAATCAGAATCTGTATTTTAACAAACTTTCCCAGGAGATTCCTGTGCTCATTAAAGTTTGAGAAGCTGAACAAACTTATGCAATGCTTCAGCAGGTCAGCAGTTGCTTTTAATACAGGAGACAGTCGTTGTAATGGTTTCTAAGGTCACCTTTCCCAGAGTGACTTCCAGAACTCAAACTATTGAAATGATGTTGAGTTACTCTTTTCTACAGTGTCTCATGTACTAATCTTGTCTGAAGAATTCTATAAAAATTGAGATAAAAATTATATTTTATGAGGGATGAAAACATATATCAGGATTTTCGAGCTACTTGAAATATCAAGATAGAATCTTTAGTGGTGTGCAGCTCAGCTCCTAGCAAGGTTTATGTATGAAGTCCTGAGTCATATGTCACATGCTAGGAAAAGTGTAGAGGTTTTATTGAATAATGGAATGCAGCTTTAGTATTTCGCTGCAGTATAAAGATGAGTGCTTTCTCAGAATTTTCCAAATATTTTGCCTTTAATGTTATGTAGGTTTGTTAAAGATCAGTATAAACTAGAAAAGCCACCTGTGTTTACCTTAAAATCAATTTTACAGAGGAAATCACATACAGTATTTTATTTCTTCTTTAATGTGAGGTATGCCCATGAAATTTTATAACATGTAAAATACATACTATAAACTCTATTAAAAATTAATATGAGTTGAAGCTGAGGCAGATAGAAAATTGAGCAATAGACCAAGGAATAGATAAAAATTTAGGACATAAAATTGTCATTTAAAATAAGTAGGGAAAGATATTTTGTTCAATAAATGATATTAGACCAACAGGCTAAACATTTATGAAAAAATAGATTTTTTTACATCTCATATTATACCCCAAGATAATTTCTAGATCATTATTTCTAAATATTGTTTTTATTATAGCCTGTAAGGAACCTTTTTAGATATGTATGTTTTTCCTAATTCATCCTTCCTTTCTGAAATTTTAATAACACTGATATACTGTATAGTATCTATTTATGTACTGTAGTCCTTTGGAGGTTCATGAATGATTTTAATATCCAGCATTTTTTGCCCCTCTTCCCTCAACAAATAATATTGCCCCATTAGGAGTGGCATGACTCCCAATGAGAATGCTTGTTCAAAAATCTAGAATGAGTAAAGTTTTAAATGTAACAACATAATGAAAGAATAAAATAAGAACTTAATTGAATGTTTATAACCTTAGGATGATTAAGTATCTTCAAAGGAAAATAATAAAAGAGATATTGGTATACTAAACTACATATCTGAAAAATCTTCTGAACTATAAAGATAATGATAAAATTTAAAATTGTGTCTGTCTATGTCCATCTTGACAAATAGGTACCAGAAAGTTAACAATGGTTATTTCTTATTGAGGTTGTTTACACACTTTAAAAATTTTCGTCCACAAATTTTGTGCAGTGAGCATTACTATCACAATTGGAAAACACAAAATTTATAGCATTTTTATGGAATACTTATGATTATGTTATTTAATCCGCTTAATTATCTCAGAAGGATCTTGCAATAATTTCCACTTGATATTTGAGAGTATGTGGTTTAGAGTAGTTACTCAAGCTCCAACATTTATAGTTAGTAAATGTTAGAGCTTGCGTTTGAGCTCAGTGATCTCTGACTTTGAAGTATTTGAAATTCTTATAATGTATGATTTTACTGTAAGTTACCTTTTAAAGCTTTGAGCCATCATCTGGATTCCCAAACTCATCAATCACAGTTGTGACATTGTTGTGCTTCCACTGTAGATGTGGTTTGATTACCATTAGGTGGGATGCATGCACTGATGAGCTTGGCACTCATAACTCTAGGTCCCCCTAGAATTGACATTTAGAGAGAGTCAAGTTTCTTAGCCACATAAAGTCTTTTTCCTTAATTGAAGCATAATTGACATACAATATCCTATTAGTTTCAGGTGTACATTCATAATGATTCAATTTATATACATTATGAAATTATTACTACAATAAGTCTAGTTACCATCTGCCACCATACAAAGTTATTACAATGTTATTGACTGTGTTCCCTATGCTGCACATAAAGTCTTAATTAGAAAAGTATATAATTCTCTAATTAGTTTCTATTATACATAAAGGCAATAACCCATTATAAAAAAAACACGTAAATCGCCTCAGTAGTTACTTTTGTTTTCCCAATTGATTCCTCTCTATCGTGTCTCCCTTGTCTGTCTCATGGTTAAGTCTGTATAAATTATCTCAAATTCTCATTGTATTTAGCTTTATTTTTAATGCTTTTGGCCTTTCACTGCTCCCAAGCAACGGTTTTATAAAATATTGTGATTTTTCTTGGATAGTAAGTCAGAGTTTATTTTATATCCATAGTCAATGTTAACTTTTAATTAATGATTAATTAGTAGTATAACTTATGCCTTTTTTTTTGGTGTTTCTATAGAAACATTTTGATTTTAACTTCTTAATTCCTTGAGTTATCTCAAATAGAGAAAAAAATGGTTTTTTTTTTTAGAGCCTGTTCTGTTTTGTCCACTTGCTGAGCAATGGAGGGGTGGAAGAATCTGGTCATTAATAGGGAATGCCCAGAATTCTTTTTGTTTTCCTCCTATTGGCAAGTTTTTATCTTGCCAAGAAAGGATGTTTAAAATCAACAAACAAAACAACAATTATGAAAATGTTATATGTAAAAATATATTTTTACACCATAAAGTAGAATAAAATAATCTTACATAAAAGGACAATTCTTCCCAAGAAAAGTTCTTCCTATGGAAAGTTCTTCCTAAACTTATACCAACAGAACAGAAATTTTACTTTCCAATATTGTGCCACACCAGGTTTAAATATTCAGCTTACTCCAATTCTTGTGGTATGCTTGTTTCCTGGATCCATTTGTCAATCTGGGGACCTGCATTCACTCCAAATTTTTTGCTTTTACTACAGTTGTTGTGAAAAAATCTAGAGTTACAAAGGTAGATGGGTGAAAATTAAAGCAATGGTCAGCACAACTTCACTTAATTCAGAAGATTCTGGCAGTACAGAGAGAAGCTGACGAACAATGGTCCCCATTGCTTCTTCAGTTCTCCTATAATTTCCTTGATGTTCTGGAAAGAAAGTGGGTACTGGCAAACCAGGTTAACTATAAAGAGATGGGGCAAGTTTTACCTAATTTAGGTGTAGGGATGCACAACTTGGTCCCCCGTTTGCAATGCAGAGGTGTCAAGAGTTCGTCCAAGAATGATGAGTTAGACTCATATACAGGTTCCTGTTTGTTGGCTCACTTGGAAATCAGTGGTGCAGACACATTTGCTTGGGTGATGTTTAATCTGCTTAAGATAGCTACTCTTAAAGTACTTTACTGTCACACAGGTATGCAAGCAACTTGCCAAGTACAAATCATTTCTTGTCTAGTCATTAGGACAATTCAGAGAAGATGAATACTGTATAGAGAAATTTTTTAGGTTATTTCCTGGTATCATGCATGCTAAAAAGTAATGCAGTGAATACCTTTAGAGCTATTCACTATTTTAACTCAAAAATATATTTAATGTCATCACTATATGAAACACCTTTTAAAGCTCAAAATGTAGCTCTATATTCAATATGGACTTGATACCCTTTACTGTCAAATATTTGAATGTGTAAAATTATATATTGATAATTTTTTCTAGAAGCAGTATCAGATTAATTTTATAATTTTATATTATACAAGCATGTTACAATCAGTTTATAGTCTTAAACACTACTTAGGATGGAAGTAAGACTTGGTTACAGATAATCTTCTAAATAGATAAATGTGGCAAAATGAAGTTTTAAAATGGATAGACTCTAATGAGAAAGTAAATGTTCTAATAAAAGTGAAAAGTTGTCCTTCCTCAAAATTTTATCATGTATATGTGTGTGTGTGTGCATGTATATCTATATCTGTATCCTTTTCTACTTTGTCACTGCATGCTGCCACTTGGTTTGTCATCTCTAGAAAACAGATGAGGGCAGGAAACAGATGAAAGTTGTCTCAAAAATTGCAAGAAAAATGACCCTATATTCAAGGGTAAATATTTACCTTATTCTTATTTTAAGCTTAGAAACTTAAAATTGGTAACTATAGTGTAACAAAAAATTTCAAAAATCTGTATACATTTTGAATACAGTCAGAACTAAATTCTAATGTGTCACTTTTTTTCTGGAACTCATTTAAAGCTAAGTAGCTCAAGAATGCAGTATTGGAAGATTTTGGAGATTTGGTTTCCAGTTCATTAGGAGCTGTGTGACTTTAGATAAATTACTTAAAATGTCTGAGCTTTAGTTTCCCAGCTGTAAAATACAATATTATTTAGCTCTAACATACTTTGTAATTCTAACAGTCCATGAGCTAGAAGTAGACCAGAACCAGATGACTCAGGCAATGCCAAGTGCCAAAATCAGGTGACACATTAACAAAAATACAGGAAATAGAGATGGTTTTCTGGAATTTGATTCTATAGGGTCAACAGGGAACAATAATTCAAGCATTGATATGGAAAGTCTCTTCAGGCAAGAAGTGTGAATAAATACGTAATCAGAAAACAGAGTCCATTTGCCTGTCAGAAATCAGACCAAAAATATTAGAAAGCCATAGAGATGCTATAACAAGTGGAAGGAGGTCATATGTACATGCCTACTATGTGCCAATAATTAATTTTATTTTTGCCTCTTAATTGTTATGAAAGTACAAGAGTTTCCCCTGAGACATAAATAAATGATCTGAACCATGACGGTTAAGTAATTGGCCCAATATCACATTAAATTAGGATTTGGACTCTGGCTGTGTTCTAATATTACTACTGACTAGTTACAACAGTGATTGCCAAACCTAGTTGGACATTAGATTTCCCTTGGTGCCGCTTAAAAATAGAGATTGCTGGGCTTCATCCTAGACTACTGGAATCAAAACTCTGGGCACGAGGCCGTGGAATTTGTTTTGCTAGAGAGTTTTTGAAAAAACTTTGCGGCCAGCCTGGTTTGAGAAAGATGATGGTCCCAAGTCCATGCAGAAGAGAAAGAGGATGGAGGAATTGCAGCTAAGTGTACTCTAATCTGTAATATATGATTATTGAGGCAGCTTTTGACCACAGCTTCTGAAATTTTACTTCCTGTGAGTATCTTAATTCTATCCATCTTAAGGTCTATAATCATTCATCCGATTTTACTACATTGAAATTGTTGGTGAGTATTCAAATACCAAAACTTAAAAGAAATCTGGTTCCTTTTCTTTCTTTCTTGGAAAAAAGCCTCTTAAATGATAGTATAAAATAGTTAAGTTTCTGACTATGATCACATTTATTGAAATAAATGAAATATAAACTCCCCAGGAGTCATATTATGTTTGTCCCATGAATTTGAAGCTTACTGCTAATTGACACTTTGAAAAGTCCTAGTACTACCCATTTAAAGATAGGGTACATTGAAAAGGCATTTTTAAAAGACCTATTTGCAACTGGAAAATAGAGACCTGGAGAATAACAGACCTGTACAAGAAAATAGCTGTTAGCTAGCATAGAATCTTTTTTCCTAAGACAAACACATTTTAAATGCGTGTTAAAACTATAGTCACTGGCAGAAAAGTTCAGTTCACTAGCAATATGATGTTTAATTCAATAGCCTGCAGCTTTTTTGTTCCTCTCCATATATTAATTAGTTATCCCTTAAAAAGTTTTTTAGATTTCATGAAATAGAAAATATATGAGGCCAGTTTGGTGGCTACAAAATGAGAAAGCAGTGACCTTTTCCATTACTAATATTTTGAGGAGTGGGGTTATTTTCTTTAAGAGTATGCTTATAAGTAGCCATACATTTGAAAAACTATTTTTATACTTATATCCATTATGGTATTCATGTTTTCTAGTTGCCACATAATTTTCAATGCCAAAAAAAGACTTCTGAAAGAACAAAGTGAATAGCAAATAACTGAATTTAAAAATATCAGTGAAGAGGTGAGTAGAAATGTCCTGAATTTTGTCAGTCAAAAACAGTGTAGGCAAAGTCAGATGCTAAAAGTAGATAGAGAAAAGTGAAAGAAACATAAAGAACCAAAACTACTTAATATAAGCAAATTAGAAAAAAAATTCTTGTTGTATCAGTCAGGTTCCCAGCAGGTACCAGCACTGAGTGTTGGGACTTTCAAAGAAACTTTTCAGTTTACAAAGGTGTGTGCCAAATGAAAGGAGCCACAGGGGTTGTTAAAGCACTCGGGTTAGCAGCATCAGGAAGACATTACAGCTCTGGGTGCGAGGGAAAGAGATGTGTTACTGGAGCCTGCTGAGAGCTGGAACAGTGGAAAGGGCTCTTTCTGCCACAAACTGTTGTCATAAAGGTACACAGCCAAGGCAGATTATCACTGAAGCAGAGGAGGCAGAAATCTCCTGTCATTGCTTCCTGCTGGCCAAACTTGACTGGAAGCCACCCACGAAAAGAAACTTCTAGATGCTGTGAATTTACGTATAACTCCCAATGCCAAACTTTGCATATTCACAGTGGATTACTTACAATTTTCAGCCTCTGGTCCATCTGCAATTTTTCTTTCTTTTGCATGCAAAAAGATATACTTCATGTGTTTCCCTCCTTTCCTTGTGTCAGAATTTTTGCATAGATTGTATATTCTACTCCTCCCCCATTCCTTATTCATGTTTGCATGGGACCGTATTGCTCGGCCTTGTGTTTCCCTAAAATGTGAATAGATTCTTGGTTCTTCTTCTTCTCTCCCTTGGCACCATATGGGTTCCCTTGCTGTAAGTTGGCCGAAGGGCTCGATGATGTGGGCTTGCTTTTAGCCACTTAGCTGTCAGACGAAAGTTGTGGAAGTAGTTGGATCCTTGGACAATTAAACTTGGAAAATGTGGTCCATTTTCTCCATATATTTTTTCAAATAGTGCTGATGAATCTGAGCTCAGCTAGCTTAAGAGGATACACTGGCCAAGTAGAGAACTATTTGAATTATAAACTGTCTTTCCACCACTTCTCCACCTGCCTAGGCTCAGCAGTGCCTTGGCCACTTTGGAAAGAAGCCCCCTTGAAGAAAAGCGTATGGGCATTGTCTTTCATGAGCTGCTAATATGTTCTTTTGCACTGCCACCTTCCATGGCTATTGTTGATGCATCCCTCTGTGATTTACTCCTCATTTATTGTTCTGTGTCTCTCTTCTTCCATGTACTATGCCATAAACCTTCAGATTACGTGTCCTCCTAAACTCTTTACTGTGACAAACTTCTATTATTATTGTGAAACTTAGGTTGAAAAGTGACACTGGTAGGGCTATGAGGTTCCTGTTCTAAATGCTTGTTACTATAGAATCCTAAAAAAAATGGTTGATTTAAGGTTGGAAAGGTAGCTCTAAAATGGGAACTTCTCGTCTTTCCATGAACTCCTGACACCTCATATATACTGGTTTAAAATAGGTCCACAAATTCGTTGACACTCCTTTCAAAAAGTGGAGCATAAAAATCCGGCAGGATCAGGGAGCAAAATGGCGGGGTGAGCTGACCCGGGATTCTCTTCCCTCCAAAATACAACAAAAGATTGGAAGAACTGAATTTCAGAGAATAAACATAATGCCAGCTCGTTAGAGAACTACAATACCAAGAAGGCGGAGATCATAAACCTAGCTTTACACCTTCGGAGGCGCTGGAATGGTAGGAGAGAACATCGCTCCCTCCCCTAGAGTCTGCGATCGCTGGGGTGCGGCTCAGGAAGGAGCGGGGGAGGGGCTGCGCCACCAGGGATCATCCAGGACTCCTGCCGCTGATTCAGTGGAGACCTGCTGATGGGGGGAAAGCTTCCGTCCACGGGGACCCTATAAATCAAGGGCCTTGGGAGACCAGAGAACAGAAATGATCTGAACCCAGACCGGCGTGTGTGAGTAACAGCCCCTCCCCCCCAGCAAAGCCAGTGGGCGCAGCCATCTTGCCCCAAGGCAGAGAGCTAACACGCCGCTCTCGACCCCCATCTAGTGGCGACAGGCTGTAACTGCAACTGAATTCTACCACCATGAGAAAAAACCGCTCCTCTACCATCCAGCAATTTATAAAAGCCCCAGACCAGAAGGAAAACAATAAAAACACAGAATTAAGTCCTGAGGACTTGGAATTAGGTAAACTAAGTGATAATGAATTCAGAGCAGCTATAATCAAAAAACTCAACGAGGTAGAGAGAAAGAGAAACAAGCCGAGTTCTGGAGTTACTTCACAAAAGAGATTGAAATCATAAAGAAGAATCAAACAGAATTACTTGAGATGAAAAACACAATGGACCAGATAAAACAGAATACAGATTCCCTGAATGCCCGTGTAGACAACATAGAGGAGAAAATCAGCATAGTCGAGGACAGACAGGCTGAATGGTGCCAGACAGAGGAAGAAAGAGAACTAAGAATTAAAAAAAATGAGGAAAATCTCCGAGAGATAATGGATTCAATGAGGAGTAAGAACATAAGGATCATAGGAATTCCCAAGAATATGGAAAAGGAAAATGGAGCAGAAAGTGTGCTTAACGAAATTATTGAAGAGAACTTCCCAAATCTAGGGGTTAATGGAGAAATGTGTGTAGAGGAGGGTTTTAGATCTCCTAGATTTGTCAATGTAAAAAGACCCACCGCAAGGCACATAATAGTAAAGTTGGCAAATAGGAATGATAAGGAAAGAATACTCAGGGAAGTAAGAAAAAAAAAGAGAATAACCTATAAAGGAGCTCCTATCAGACTGTCAGCAGATTTCTCTACAGAAACCCTACAAGCTAGGAGAGAATGGAGTGATATATTCAAAGCTTTAAAGGATAAAAACCTTCAGCCAAGAATACTCTATCCAGCAAGAATTTCCTTCAGATATGAGGGAGAAATTAAATCTTTTCCAGACAAACAAAAGTTAAGGGAATTTGTAACTAAAAGCCCTCCATTACAAGAAATCCTCAGGAAGGCTCTCATACTTGAAAAAAGAAAAAAGGGAGAAAGGGGACACAGTCCGCAGACTAGGGAGACCAATGGATAGAACCAGAACAGGATAGCAAATATTCAACTATAGCATTAGGGTAAAAATAAGGAAACTACCAAAACAAGGACGATCTTAGCACTCTAACTACAAATTAATAAGACAAGTTGGAATAAAAAATGAAAATAATTATTTAGGAGGGGAAGAGCAAAGGGTCTAAATCAGTATTGGTTGAGTAAGTAAGAGACCACCAGAGAATAGACTACATTATACACGAGATTCTAAATACAAACTTCAAGGTAGACACTAAAATAAAGTACAGAACAGAGTCACAAATCATAGATAAGGAAAAATCTAAGAAACCCAGCATAAGAAATTGCAGTATTAAATGGGTAGTCTAAAGCACACAGGAAAAGAAACACAGGAAAACAAGATAATGAGCGACAGATTGACAGCATTAAGTCCGCATGCATTAATAATCACTCTCAATGTGAACTGATTGAACTCTCCAATAAAAAGACACAGAGTGGCAAAATGGATTAAAGAACAAGATCCAACAATTTGTTGCCTCCAGGAAACACACCTCAGCCCCAAGGACAAACACAGACTGAGGGTGAAGGGGTGGAGGACAATACTTCAAGCAAATAGCAAGGAAAAAAAGGCAGGTGTTGCACTTCTCATATCAGACCAAGTGGATTTCAAAATAAGACAGGTAAAGAGAGACACAGAGGGACAATATATAATGATCAAAGGGACACTTCATCAAGAAGAAATAACGCTTATAAATATCTATGCACCCAACACAGGAGCACCAAGATTCATAAAGCAACTATTAACAGACCTAAAGGAAGATGTTAAAAACAACACAATAATAGTAGGGGACCTCAACACCCCACTCACATCAATGGACAGATCATCCAGACAGAAAATCAACAAGGAAATAGTGGAGCTGAATGAAAAACTAAAACAATTGGACTTAATAGACATATCTAGATCACTCCACCCTGAAGGAGCTGAATACACATTCTTCTCAAGCACACATGGAACATTCTCTAGGATAGACCATATGTTGGGAAACAAGGCAAGCCTCTACAAATTTAAAAAAATTGAAATAATAACAAGCATCTTCTCAGATCATAGTGCTAAAAGGCTAGAAATTAATTACAAGAAAAAAGCTGAGAAAGGCACAAAGATGTGGAGACTAAATAACACACTACTGAACAAGCAATGGATCATTGAAGAAATTAAAGAAGAAATAAAAAAATACCTGGAAACAAATGAAAATGATAGCATGCCATACCAACTCATATGGGATACAGCAAAAGCTGTATTAAGAGGAAAATTCATCGCAATACAGACACATCTTAACAAACAAGAAAAATTCCAAATAAGCAACCTTAAAGCACACCTAACTGAACTAGAGAAAAAAGAACAAATGAAGCCCAAAGTCAGCAGAAGGAGAGAAATAATAAAAATCAGAGCAGAAATAAATACTATTGAAATGAAAAAGGCAGTAGAAAGGATCAATGAGACAAAGAGCTGGTTTTTTGAGAAGATAAATAAAATTGACAAACCACTAGCCAGACTTACAAAGAAAAAAAGGGAGAAAGCTCAAATAAACAAAATCAGAAATGAGCGAGGAGAAATAACAACAGACTCTGCAGAAATACAACAGATTATAAGAGAATACTACAAAAAAACTATATGCCAACAGAATGGATAACCTAGAGGAAATGGACAAATTCTTGGACTCCTACAATCTCCCAAAGCTCACTCAAGAAGAGGCAGACAATTTGAACAGACCAATCACAAGGAAAGAGATTGAAACAGCAATCAAAAACATCCCAAAGAATAAAACCCCAGGACCAGATGGCTTTCCTGGGGAATTCTACCAAACTTTCAGAGAGGATTTAATACCTATCCTTTTCAAGCTATTCCAAAAAATTAGGGAAGATGGAACACTTCCTAACACATTCTATGAGGCCAACATCACGCTGATACCAAAACCAGACAAGGACACCACGAAAAAAGAGAACTACAGGCCAATATCACTGATGAACATAGATGCAAAAATTCTAAACAAAATTTTGGCAACCAGAATTCAGCAATTCATCAAAAGAATCATACATCAGGATCAGGTGGGATTCATACCAGGGACACAGGGATGGTTCAACATCCGCAAATCAATCAACGTGATACACCACATCAACAAACCAAGGAATAAAAACCACATGATCATCTCAATAGATGCAGAGAAGACATTTGACAAGATCCAACAGCCATTTATGATAAAAACTCTGAACAAAATGGGCATAGAAGGAATCTACCTCAACATAATAAAGGCCATATACAACAAACCCATAGCCAACATCATACTCAATGGGCAAAAACTGAACCCCATCCCCCTGAAAACAGGAACGAGACAAGGATGCCCTCTATCACCACTCTTATTTAACATAGTACTGGAGGTCCTGGCCAGAGCAATCAGGCAAGAAAAAGGAATAAAAGGAATCCAAATAGGGAGGGAAGAAGTGAAACTCTCGCTGTTTGCAGACGACATGATCTTATATATAGAAAACCCCAAAGAATCCATTGGAAAACTGTTAGAAGTAATCAACAACTACAGCAAAGTTGCAGGGTATAAAATCAATTTGCATAAATCAGTAGCATTTCTATACTCCAGTAATGAACCAACAGAAAAAGAACTCAAGAATACAATACCATTCACAATCGCAACAAAGAGAATAAAATACCTTGGGGTAAATTTAACTAAGGAAGTGAAGGACCTGTATAATGAAAATTACAAGGCCTTTCTGAGAGAATTGGATGACAACATAAGGAGATGGAAAGACATTCCATGTACATGGATTGGAAGAATAAACATAGTTAAAATGTCCATTCTACCTAAAGCAATCTACAGATTCAACGCCATCCCAATCAGAATCCCAATGACATTCTTTACAGAATTAGAACAAAGAATCCTAAAATTCATATGGGGCAACAAAAGACCCCGAATTTCTAAAGCAATCCTGAGAAAAAAGAACAAAACAGGAGGCATCACAATCCCTGACTTCAAAACATACTACAAAGCTACCGTAATCAAAACAGCATGGTACTGGTACAAAAACAGGTGCACAGATCAATGGAACAGAATTGAAAGCCCAGAAATAAAACCACACATCTATGGACAGCTTATCTTCGACAAAGGAGCTGAGGGCATACAATGGAGAAAAGAAAGTCTTTTCAACAAATGGTGCTGGGAAAACTGGAAAGCCACATGTAAAAGAATGAAAATTGACCATTCTTTTTCACCATTCACCAAAATAAACTCAAAATGGATTAAAGACCTAAAGGTGAGACCTGAAACCATAAGGCTTCTGGAAGAAAACGTAGGCAGTACACTCTTTGACATCAGTATTAAAAGGATCTTTTTGGACACCATTCCTTCTCAGAGAAGGGAAACAATAGAAAGAATAAACAAATGGGACTTCATCAGATTAAAGAGCTTCTTCAAGGCAAATGAAAACAGGATTGAAACAAAACAACAACCCACTAACTGGGAAAAAAATTTGCAAGTCATATATCTGACAAAGGCTTAATATCCTTAATATATAAAGAACTCTCGCAACTCAACCACAAAACATCAAACAACCCAATCAAAAAATGGGCTGGAGACATGAACAGACATTTCTCCAAAGAAGATATACTGATGGCCAATAGGCACATGAAAAGATGCTCATCATCGCTGATCATCAGGGAAATGCAAATCAAAACTACATAAGATATCACCTTACACCCGTTAGAATGACAAAAATATCTAAAACTAATAGCATCAAATGTTGGAGAGGTTGCAGAGAAAAAGGAACCCTCATACACTGCTGGTGGGAATGCAAACTGGTGCAGCCACTATGGAAAACAGTATGGAGATTCCTCAGAAAACTAAAAATAGAACTACCATACGATCCAGCCATCCCACTACTGGGTATTTATCCAAAGAGCCTGAAGTCAGCAATCCCAAAAGTCCTGTTCACCCCAATGTTTATTGCAGCACTGTTTACAATAGCCAAGACGTGGAAGCAACCTAAGTGCCCATCAACAGACGAATGGATAAAGAAGATGTGGTACATATATACAATGGAATACTACTCAGCTGCAAAACAGAACAAAATCATTCCATTTGCAATAACATGGATGGACCTTGAGAGAATTATGTTAAGTGAAATAAACCAGCAAGAGAAAGATAATCTGTGTATGACTCCACTCATGTGAGGAATTTAAAACTATGGACCAAGAACAGTTTAGTGGATACCAGGGGAAAGGTGGGGTGGGGAGTGGTCACAAAGGGTGAAGTGGTGCACCTACAACATGGCTGACAAACATTTTTGTACAATTGAAATTTCACAAGATTGTAACCTATCAATAACTCAATAAAAAATAAATAAATAAATAAAAAAGTGGAGCGTAACTCCCCTCCTCTCGAGCGTGAGCTGGACTTAGTGACTTGTTTCTGATAAATAGAATAAGGCAGAAATGATAGTGTGTGATTTCTGTGGCTAGGTCATAAAAGACATTGTGGCTTCTGCTTTTCTTTCTCTCATCTTGGAGCACTTGCTCTGGTGTAAGCCCGCTGCCATGTTGTGAGGATGCCCAAGCAGGCCTATGCAGAGGTCTGCACAGTAAGCGACTGAAGCCTTCTGCTCACAGCAGCAAGGAACTGAGACCTGCTGCCAAAAACCACATGAGTAAGCCTTCTTGTAAGCAGATCCTGCAGCTGCAGTCCAGCCTTCAAATGACAGCAGCCCTGGCCAAAGTCTTAACTGCAACCTCAACAGAGACCCTGAACCAGAACCACTTAGCTAAACTACTCCTGATTCACAAAAACTGTAAGATAATTAAAAAAAGTCTGTTGTTTTAAACTAATAAGTTTGGGATAATTTCTTGTGCAGCACGAGGTTAGTAATACACTGTTCATGTTTTTCTTCCAGAATTTGCTTCTCTTTTGATCATTTCACCAGCCTCTCTTGGAAAAGAGTAGTTGCTAATTTCCCAGGACCTTCTTCCTGGAAAAGAAGTTTCGTTCAAATTTTGCTGCATTCCTCAAAGTTATTAGTATGAATCTAACACAGGTTCTGTATTTTTAGGATGATGGAATTTTCTTCTCTAATTCCCCTTCCTTTCATTTGATTTGTTTCTAGAAGGAAAACTGTATAGTCTGGTCTCTACTGTGCTTTTGAGTCTTACACGTCTTTGTAACCTGTGCTGATGCTTGATATCCACTTTTAAAATATTTTCTAAATTGATAAGTAATTAATGAATTTGAATTTTAAAGTCTTTCTCTGAAAACAAAAAGTTTCATATCTCCTTTTGCAATTATTCTAAGATTTTTGGAAGGTCTGTGGCAATTGCCATCCACTGTCCTACCTGTGATTCAACCACAGAGAACCATTTAAATTTCCCTCAGAGGTCATGGCATTATACATCTGCTCTGGATGTCTCTTTGGTCTGGAATGTTCTCTCAGCTAAAAACTTGCTCTTTCAAAACTCAGCTCAAGTGTCACCTTCTCTACTATTCATCTTGTCGTTCCTGCCCCCATATCCTTTTGGACCTCAGCTTTACCCACACACGCTTTTAAGAATACCTTTAACATTTTATTGTGCTTACCTCGCCCATGTGTCTTTCCCTCTTGTCAGGTCTATCAGGCCAGGGGATCATGTCTGATCCGTTGTTCCATTATCAGCTCTGTCATCTGTCACCTGACCCACATTAAGTGCTTGCTGGCTCTTTACCCATTTTCCTTGTGCATCCTTGTGTTCTTACTTCTTAAGGTCTTATAATTTAGAGTTTGCATCATGATATCTTTCTGTAATTGTATTTGATAATTTATAATAGCTTATTAGAGCCTTAGAATCCTTGCAATGTTCTTCTTGGGTGATAATTTTATATCATATATGAGACATAATGTTTCAGTTAGTACATTTTGGCATAATTAATTTCAATACTTAAAGTTTGCACTTTAGAAAATGTCAATATCTTGGCATTTTTATGTTTTGTCAATATATTGGCATTTTATATACATTTGTAAAATATGTATAACCAAATAGATTAAGAGTTTTTCCCTCAATAAAATATTGTATATGAGTATAACCGGTTGCTTCTTCTTAAAGGAAATTTTTAACAGCCTTACCTAAGCTTTGGGAGTTTTTCTTTAGCTGTCCTACACGAGATCTAGCCACAGGTATGATCCTGGCTTTTCTTTTACCTCAATTTCCCCTCTTCCACTCCACTCTCCCACCCACCCCCCTCCCAGTTCCCTGCCGTGCACACAGTCATTGATGTTCTTAAGAGTCAGAAGCTTGTGAAATTCATTATTACTCTGCCTTTATTCATTATATTAAATGTGTGTGTTCAGTTTTTACTGTGTAGTATTCTGTGTACTCTAAAAAACAGAGATTTTTAGAGGAAATAAAATGTAGGTACATAACTAGAGTGAAACAATGTACCACCATCTTGGCTACATCAGTGTTGTCTTTGTACTGTGGATTCTAGATTTTGTTTTTTCTGCTTTGAATCCAACTCTGTGCTGGGACTGACTCTTATCTCCCTTTCATCTCGGATCTTGGTTCTTGTCTTGCTGTTGTCTCCCTGCTTTCATTTATGATGGCTGGTACTGGCTTGCTAGTCTATACTCCAGCTCTAGCTATTGCTTGTGTCATAACTAATTTCTGAGAAGGATGTATATTCACTGACTTATTTTATAATTGCATATTTATTTGGAACATCAATCTTCTTGTACTTAAAATATTTATAATTTCAATCCTGCACAGTTTGTGAGGACATTGTGCTCTAAAAATAATTAAATTATCAATGCAGAATTTTGACATTTAAAACTCAATGTGACAAGCTCTCAGTAACTAACTTAATTTGAAGGAAATTTCAAAATTTCACACACACACACACACACTCCTCAAAAAACATGAAGGACTAGGTAAATTAGGCAGTCTTTTACTGAGAAGAATTAGAAAATCTCAAAAACATATTCACACACACAAAAATCTAGAAAACATTTGTTTGAAGGCACTGGAAAGCTAATATGTTGGTAACTAATAGAGGAACAAAGCCCAAGAGAAAGATGAAATGCAGAATGCTAAGCTTGGCTTAGGGAGGCTTTCCCCCTTGTGCTTCCAGATTCTAGAAGAGGCAGCTGAGAGGCTAAGCCACCTGCAGAGATTTTGACAGATTTACAGGATAAAGGGAACAAAATTTGGAAGTTAGTACATGCAACACATGGATTTGGACTTCAAAAGTCTATACTCTAGGAATAAGCTTACACTAGAAGGAAACTCTCTCTTATAGAGTTGGAAGCCAAGCACTGAGTAATCTCACTTCCTGATTATGTCAAGGTGATATAAACTTCCTAACATTCCTAGAAAACTCCAAAAATCAAAAGAAAATACTCTCTGGAGAAGAAAATGTTATCTAAGTCTTCAAATTATCTCTTTAATTTTCCATATACAACGTCTGGCCCTCAAACAAACAAACCAAAAAACAGGCAAATAAGAGGACAGGGAAACATGCTAGAAAACCAAAGAAACAAAAGAAAGAGACTCACAGAGGTTTCAGGTAATGGAAATATCAAACATATTCTTATAAAAAGAAGATGTGTCATAGTTTTCAGGAAAAGGAAAGACAAGATTCAGATTTTCAGCAGAGACATGGGAAAGAAGAAGAAACAACTGGGAAATTCTAGAACCTGAAAAATAAAATAACTGAAATTAAGAATTTCATGGATGAGTTTAACAGCAGACTAGATCAAGCTGAAGAGAAGATTAGTAAATTGGAATATAGGTCAAAACAAAATATTTAGACAGTCAGAATGGTGGAAAATATATAAAATAGAGATGCAAAAATTTAACATGTTTAATAGGAATCTGAAAGAGAGAAAGAAGAGAATGGGCAGAAACAATATGTAAAGGAATAAGAGTTCAGAAATTTTGACAATGGACGAAAGGCATCAAACCACAAATGAACCCCAGGTAGAATAAATAAAGATAAAAATCAGAACTAGCCACGTCAAAGTAAAACTGGTGAAAACCAAAGACAAACAAAAAATCTTAAAAGCAGCTAAGGGACAACCACTTAGAACATTTAAGAGAGCAATGATAAGATTAGCAATTAGTCAACTGTCAACAGAGAAAAGTAGAAACCAGTAGATAATGAAATGCTCTCTTCAGAGTACTACATGAAAATAACTATAAATCCAGAATTCCATACACATCAAAAATGTCCCTCAAAATTATGATGAAATATAGCCATATTTTCAGATAAATTAAGAGAAGTCGTCATTAGTAAACCAACACTAAAAATAGATCTGTTGTTCAGGCATAAAGAAAAATGATCACTTATAGAAACTAAAAAACGCAGGAAGGACTCAGGTGCCATGAACAACCTAAATATATGGGTAAAATTTAAATGAGTGCTCTGCAGAAAATGGTTAACATAGCAGGCTTGAGACTGCTATCCTTAGAAAGGTCTGCTTACATTGGCCTTTGGGAACCTGGCTGATAAACGGTTCCCTACAGTGATATAAAACTATCTCTAAATTGTAAGGATGGCTCACTATCTCTAGGCTGTTTGCACAAATAATGCAGTTTGTGCTGGACACCTGATTCCCTTATGGGAATTTTGGCATATGTTAGGGATGGGGTACCTGCCTGACTGATCCCCAATAAACAAAAAACAAAACCCCAATACAAATCTTGGGCACTGAGTTTCTAGTGGGCTTCTTTGAAGAGAAACAGCACACATGTGCTGCTGCATTTTCATTGTTAGGGGAAGAATACACTCTGTGTGACCTCTCATGGGAGGAAGAGAGCATAATGAAGCCTGCACAGGAATTCCTTCAGACTTCTCTTGCTTCTTTGTCATTATAATCTAGCTGCACATACTTACTACACAGATGTAATAAATCTTCTCTGGGAATTCAACTACATGCTGCATTCTATGAGTCCTTCTAGCGAATCTCCGGATGTGAGGGTGATCTTTGGAATTCAGACACAAATACCATCTGTTAAAGTAATAGTTAAAATGCCCTGTAGGGTTTAAGACATATATAGCATAAAAATACACAATAGTAGCATAGAAGAAAGGAGTCAGATGTCATTTAAGCATTCTGAGGTCCTTTATTATCCAGAAAAATGCAAAGGTGTAATTTATATTAGGCTTTTCTAAGTCAAGAATGCATATTTGAGTCTCCAGGATAACCACTAAAAGAATAGTAAAAGAATGGAAGACTATCAAGTTAATACAGGGAAAATAGTTTAATAAAAAAATTAAGCCAAAAAAGGTCAAGAATGAAAGGAAATAGAACATGAAAAGGTGGGACATGTGAAAGCAGAGAAGTAAGTGAGTAGCCTAAATTCACATATCTCAATAAATGAGTTAAGGTTATATATCTTAAGACCTCAAATTAAAAGTCAAGGATATGAAATTGGATAGAAACTCTAATTATATGCTGCTTATAAGAGACAACCTGAGGTGAAAGCATATAGAAAGATTGAGAGTAAAATGGGTAGAAAATATATACGATAACATCACTAACCTAAAAATAAACAAACCACATGAAAATAAAAACTACACTAACCCAAACACTGTTGTGGCAATATTAATATCTGAAAAATTTGTCTTTAAGACATAAAGCATTACTAAATACAAAAAGGAACATTTGGTAGTGATTAAAGTTTCAGTTTACTGTGAAAAAATGACAGTGTTGGAATTGTAGACACTCAGATACATAGCTTTAAAATATATACAGCTAAAGTAACTTACTGAAGAGGAAGATAATAAATTTGTATGAATACAGTAGATTTAAATAATATGGTTAAAAATTTTGGAAGACATGACTAGAATACTGTCCACACTTTAAAATGTGCATTCCTTTAAAGTGGACAGAGGCATTTACAAAATGTGACTGTATTTTGGGCAATAGCGTGAGTTCGAACAAAATTAAAAAGATTGAAATGATGCAGCATTGTTTTCTGTTCACTAAAAAATTAAGTTAGAATAATAGCAAGATACCATAAAATGCCTTATGTTTCGAAATTAAAATATACTTTAAATAAGAGGAAACTGTAATAGGCGTTAGATAATACTTTGAACAGAATAATGGAGGAAAAGAGGAACTAGCAAGTATTTGGAATGCAGAGGGAAATATAGGGTAATAAGTGGATTTCTTGGAAGTAAAGAAAAATAGAAAATCAATTATCTAGGTATCCATCTCAAAGAAAGCAGAAAGGGGGAAATAATAGTGGTAAGAACAAGATAAATAAAAAGCAAAATAGAAGGTATCAACAAAATGAAAAGTTGGTTGTTTGAAAAGTCTAATAAAAATGACACCCTCTCTTCCCAGGGCTAGACTGAGCAGGGACACAAGAGATAAAACAACTTGTCATTCAGGAGAGAAATAGGGATGTATATATTCTTAGGAAGAGTAATACACAAAAGCTAGGCAGCATTATTTTCAGGAATATAAGTTTGATTTAACACCAAAAAATCATTTAATGTAATTTTATACATTAAGAGACCAAAGAGGGGAAAAAAATCTTAGGATTGTCTCAATATGTGCAGAGCACATTTGAAAATATTTGACATCCATTTATGGTAAAAACATTTAGCATCTGCAAATAGAAGTGAATTTGATAAAGGTAGCTAAAAAAAAGTCCTATAGCAAACATCATATCTAATAAGAAAATATTGATGATGCTCCCTCTTATTTGGAAAGATAACAGTGATGCCCACTATCATCACCTTTATTCAGATGTTATCAGATGTGTTAGTAGAATGGGGCAAGCAAAAGAAATAAAAAGTATGTACTTGGAAAGAAACAAACAAAGCCGTTATTTACAAATATTATGATTTTTAAAATTCCATAATAATTTACATATTTGAACTATTAAAGTTAATAGGTGAATTTAGGCAAAGCCATGGATGTAAGGTCAATATTAAAATGTCATTTCAATATACTAACAATAAAATAAAGTTTAGCAATGATATAAACTAAAAATGAAATATAGCAACAATGAAATGAAATTCAAAACAAATGCCGTTCACAATAGCACCAACAATATCAAATACCTAAGATTGATAAAAATGCTCTATAGGAGAGTGAAATATTATTGAGAAAAAACTGATCTATAAACTCAAAGCAATCCAAATGAAAATTTTGTCAGGGCTTTTGGGTTTTTTTTGGTAGAAATTGAAATGCTTCAGAATTTATATGTAAATGAAAAGGGACGAGACTAGGTAAGATAGCTGAGAAACTCTTAAGAGTTACACTTACACACTTACACTTTGTGAAATCAAGACTTTCAGTAAAGCTACAGTCCATAATACAGGGTACTATTGGTGTCCAATGGGACAGAATACAGTATGCAGAAACACATCTACAGATATATGAAAACTTGATTTATGATTTTTTTTGTTAGTTTAATAAAAGTTGCTAATTCAGTTGGACAATCCAAAAGGGAAAAATAAACTTCACCCCTATCCCATTCACATGAAAAAAATCAATTCAGCCTGAAATGTTGATTTAAATGTAAAAGGTAAACATATTACTAAGTATCTTCATAACTTTTGAATATGGGATAATTTATTAAGCATAATATAAAAATCACTAACCATAGAAGAGAAGACTGAAAATTTGGACTACATTAAAACTAAGAACTTCTGTTAATAAAGAGTCCAATAGAGAATGAAAGGTAAATCACAGATGGGAGAAGATATTTGCAACATATATATTAAAAAATGGGGGAAGAAACTTGACAGGCACTATACAAAGCAAAGTATCCAAATGGCCAATATCATTTAAAAGGTGTTTAACCTCAAATAGGAGCAGAGAAGTACAAATCAGTGGCTCAAATTTTAAAAGTCTGATAATACTAAATGTTGACAAAGATAGTAAACTGTCATACACTACAGGTGGGAATGTAAATTATTAGCACAATCATTTTGGAAGCAGTTTACTAATATCGAACATATCCATACTCTAACCTAGCAATTCTACTTTTGAGTATATACCCAACAGAAATGCATGAGTGTGAAAACCAAGAGCGATGTAGAAGAATGTTCGTGAAAGCATTGTAATAGACAAAAAGTGGAGACAACTCACATGTCCATCAATACCAAAATGAATGGTTAGATTGTAGTCTCTTCATGTGATGAAATACTATGCAGCAATGAATATGAATGAACTGCAGCTACTCAAGAAAACATGGATGAATTTCACAATCATAATGTTGAGTGAAAGGAACTATGTATGTGGTATGATTCTATTAATATGAAGTTCAAAAATATGCAAAATTAATACATGGTGTTTGAGTTAGAATTTTAGTTACATTTGGGGAGGAAAAAGGGGTTATAATAAGAAGGGCCACAAAAAGAGCTTCTAGGATGCTGGTAATGCTCTTTTCATAAGTGTTCATACTGAGTTGTGAATTACTTTTGTGTGTATTATATTTTTAAAAGTTAAAAAGATTACACCCAGGATTCAGAGTTGAGCTCTGTTTACTCATTTCTATCTACATTTTTGAGGTAATTTTTAAAAATATTATTTTAAATATTTAATTATTATTTTTATTTAAAGATTACTTTGTCATATTCTTATGTTAAAACCTGACAATCCTGGGTAAATTTTGAAAAAAGAAAATCAGAAGTTATATTCTTCTTTAAAAAATGGATTTCGCAGTCCTATCCAAGATATGCTGCTTGTACAGTTGTCCCTTGGGTATCCGTTGGGGATTGGTTTCAGGACCCATACGGATACCAAAGTTCATGCACGTTCACGTCCCTTAGTCAGCCCTCTGTAAGCACGAGTTCCAATCGTGGTTGAATCTGCCGATTTGGAACCTGCAGATATGGAGCGCTGATGGTTTTGCCTCTTATTCAAAGTTAATGACATGGTTCTGCTCTAAATATAATGGACAAACTGATTGCTGGCTTAAAGTAGAGCCCACTTTTATTTAGACAATGTGTTTTGTGATTAGTTTGGGGTTTTTAAATGGAAGTGTTTGGTAAGTATGTAACCTTACAAAGAAAAATGGAAATTAATTTGGATATATGTTTAAAATGAATTTAGGGGAACAAGCTAGGTATATTAGATATGATGGAAGAAACTCTCATAGCAACAAAAATCAAAATTAGTGTCTCTAATCTTGACAAGCTGAAACACAGAGAGGTCACAAGCAACTTCTAATATGTTTCAATAGAATTTCCACAAGAACATTGACTTTCAAGCTGCTGCAATAATGTCTGGTTACTGGTAACCTATTGTTTTACTAAACAACTCACTTAAACTTCTTGTCTTCCTTAATTTTTTGGGATGGTATATGGATGTGTTAGTAATAAGATGGACAATTTATATTTTAGGCTACTTGTAGAGTATTTTAAGGTGAAATGAGTTATTTACAGATAGACCTTATTTCAAGATAGTGTCATTTAATACACAGAGTATAAATATACAACTAAACTGAAATTTTAAAATTTTTATTTATTTATTTATTTAATTGCAGTAACATTGGATTATAACATTATGTAGCTGTCAGATGTACATTGTAATGTATTTTCGAATTCTGTGTAGATTACATTTTGTTCTCCACCCATAAACTAATTATAGTCCATCACCACACATGTGAGCCTAATCACCCCTTTTGCCCTCCCCCCCTCCTCCCTTCCCCTATGGTAACCACCAATCCAGAGATTTTTTTTAAACGTCTTCTTGTACACAGTAGAGTTTCTTAGTATCTGCTAAATGATGTAATCATGGGCTTTTCAAGTGTATATTTATGCATAAAATAATAATAGTAAAATAAAATAATAAGGTACATTTTTATTGATATTGTATAAAACACCTTCTTAAGAAAATAAGCAATTTATCAGAATAGTTTGCCTGAGAAGCTACCCTTTTCATTTAACCTTCAAATCCATCTCCCTTGCTTCTTTGCTTCCTTCTTGCTTCCTACATTTACAGAATCATTCAGCAGATTTTTTTTGTGGCTTCTTCCTTATAGTCTCTTTTATGAAACATTTTATAGACTATTATAGTACATACTGATGCTTCTTGTCTTGATCATGATATCACTTTCCTTTTTGAAATGTCATTTTGTTCTTATTATTAGCTTTTTTATGAATGCTCTTTTTCTAATGAAATTATAAATTTCTGAAGCAGAAACTGCCTTTTCTTGTTCTCCCACATATCAAGGAACAGAAAATGTACTCAAGACATTCTCATTGCATAGAGTTGCATGTAAAGACTTAAGCTTGTATGAGTAAAGTCCAACATTTTTGGGAGATCATTGTTTATAAAATTTCTCCTGCATTGTGTATTATCCTTGCTCTATTGCTATTAAAGTAATGAGATTTCTGGTTCAGTATGCATAATGTGGAACCTCACAGTAAGAAGTTATAAAGAGCAGCGTCAAATCAGCTCCAGTGCTGGTTGCACGTTCAAACCACAACAGATCTACTACGCTGCCTTACGCAAATTCAGTGCATTCGCAAGGCTAAATCGACCAGTGGATACTAACAGTGTTGGTGTGCTCTTCTTTTTATTGGAAGTTGGAGGAGCATCATTTCAACTAGAGGTGCCCTGCATTTCCAAAGAAGGCCTAATACTGATCATACATCAGAAATCCATACATGCAATCATAGTAAATATTCTCAAGCTTCATATTTGCATATGACCTTTAGGATTAACTTTCCCACTTTCTGGGCATGTTCTCCCTGCTATGTTTAGGAATATCAGATTGTTCTGAAGGGTGTGCTAGTTACAAACAAGTCTCTTGAGTCACAGTGCCCAACATTGACTGTGTGGCCTCTTGAGAGTTTTTTAACTTCTCTGAGCCTCATTTTCCATACTTAAGTGGAGATAATGAGAGTGCCATTTTTAATGGGAGAGTTAGGATGAATTAAGGAGATAACTGCCCTGATTTATAAATGTTGGTTTCCTTGCCTAGGCCCTGAGCAGAAATGAGTTTTCCTTGAGAGAGTTGATGTGTTCGTCTAGCCCACGATCTCAACAGAATGATTGGCCCAAGTTACATATTTTTTCAATCAGTGAATACATGATTGTTTGAATTTGATAAACATCTTATTTCTAGTTTACTATCGTGTGAATCTGTTTCAGTAGAATAATGTGTAACTGATAAATAGCAGGTATTCTCTTTCCAGCCATAATTAACCAAGAAATGTGATCTGACCAAGAATTTAAAAAATCAAAGAATGTTACTTGACAGACCAAATAACAAGAACAGCTTTATTTTCTAACAAGTTCTTGATTAAGAGAGCATCTCATATTCCATTTATTATACAACTAGCAATCCTATGTTTTGGAATGGCCAACAATTTAATATATTCCATGTGATAATCTTTTTTCATAGGAATTAACTTTCTCTTGAAGACAATGCAGATTATATTTTCTAACCAGAGGCAAAGGATTAAAAACTAGTGTTATGTCATCTTAATATAGAAAAAAGGAGCTTTTAAGAGCTATGATTAGTTTCTGCAACTCAATGTCTGGATATATGTCAATAGTGTATGGCTAAAGATGATGTCTTCAAGCTTGCAGCAGTTTAGCGTGTGTATTTTTGAGATATTGAAAATATGGTTTGGTGATTTCTATTCAAGGAATTTATTGTTCCGTTGATCTTGTCTACTTCTGTTTGTCTTTGATTGAAAACAGAACTGACAGAATAGTCGATGTAAGTGGAAACAGAGTTAAATAGTTTGTCTCCTGTAGCCTTGTAGTTGGCCTTTGAGCATTGATCTGTCGCTGGGTTGGTAAGCATGACTGTCAAGTCCAGTCAGTAATTTAGGTTTACAAAATTTTATGTCTTATGTTGCTTAAGTAGTTGGATATAGAAATAAATCTACATAGCAGTTGTTTTCTTTTTCTTTTTCCTAGTTTCAAAGTGGAATGTTTTTTTCATTAACAGGTAGCCTTTTAATAAGCCAAAGTTTATGAATATCCCTTTAATACCACTTTAGCTGTCTCATCGCAAATTTTTATCTCTAGTATTACTTTGATTTTTGTTCAGTTTGAAGTATTTTCTAATTTTTATTATGATTTGTTATTGAACTTCTGAATTATTTAGACATGTATTTTAAGTTTCAAAAACATGAAGTTTTTATGTTTTCTTCTTGTTATTGGCTTCTCCTCCCTCTCACCTTTTCATTTGTCTCTTGTAATATCCTCATTCTCTTCTGTACTGTATATAATTTTCTCCTGTGCCATCTGAACTTCACTTTAAGCATATACATTTGTTCTAGTTTGTTTTATATTTTGAAAAAGCAAACAAAACCTTTGACCTTCACATTACAACTCATTTCTTACAGCAAAAATATTTGAAGGAGCCCTTAGAGTAGGCGTTTCCACTTTGCCGCCTCCCATTCTCTTAATCCATTTAGCCAGTCTGCTGTCCCCACCATTTTCCTACAATTTTCAGTGGTGATATTTTGGACAGATTTTTCCGTCCACTTGCTCTGTCACTTAGTGAGAGAAGGGCATTGAAACCTCTGACTTTGGTTGTAGATTTTTCTTTTTTCTCTTTATGATTTGATCATTTTTTGCTTTGGGTATTTTGAATTCTGTTATTAAGTGTATAAACATTTTGTTGTTAGTGCTGTCGCGTCAATTCCAACTCCTAGTGACCTTTTGTACAGCAGAGCAGGATCCTTCCATTGCTTTTTATACCATCCTCTCAACTTCCAGTACTATATCAGACAATGCTTCACTGCTATTCATAGGATTTTAATGGCCAATTCTTTTGGAATTGGATGGCTAGGTCCTTCTTCCTACTCTGTCTTAGTCTGGAAGTTCTACTGAAATCTGTTCACCATGGGTGACCCTGCTGGTATCTGAAATACAGGTGGCATAGCTTTCAGCATCACAGCAACATACAACCACCACAGTATGACAACCAACAGATGGGTAGTTTGGTTCCCTGACTGGGGAACAGTCCTGGGCTTTGGCAGTGAGAGCCAAATCTTTTATTTATTTATTTATTTTTAATTGCAGTAACATTGGGTAATAACATTATATAGCTTTCGGATGTACATCATAATATATTTCAAATTCTATGTAGATTACGTTGTGTTCACCACCCAAAAACTAATTATAGTCCATTCCCTCATATGTGAGCCTAATCACCCCTTTTGCCCTCACTCCCTTTCCCCATGGTAACTACCAATCCATTCTCTGGTGCTATGTGTTTGTTTGTCATTGTTTTTATCTTCTACTTATGAGTGAGATGAAACAGTATTTGACTTTCTCTCTCTTACTTATTTCACTCAGCATAATACCCTCAAGGTCCATCCATGTTGTCACAAACGGCCGGATTTCATCATTTCTTATGGCTGAATAGTATTCCATTGTGTATAAATACCACATCTTCTGTATCCATTCATCCCTTGATGGGCACCTAGTTTGCTTCCAAGTCTTGGCTATTGTGTATAATGCTGCAATGAACATAGGGTTGCAGGTATCTTTATGCCTTTGCGTTTTCAAGTTCTTTGGATAAATACCGTGCAGTGGGATAGCTGGATCATACGGTAAATCTATTCTTAATTTTCTGAGGATACTCCATACTGCTTTCCATAGTGGCTGCACCAGTTTGCACTAAAAAGCTTCTGCACAGTAAAGGAAACATCAACAAAACAAAAAGACAACCTAACAATTGGGAGAAGATATTTGCAAACCATATATCAGATAAGGGGTTAATATCCAAATTATACAAAGAACTCGTACAGCTCAACAACAAAAAAACCAACAACCCAATTAAGAAATGGGCAAAAGATCTGAACAGAGATTTCTCGAAAGAAGATATCCGGATGGCCATCAGGCATATGAAAAAATGCTCAACATCATTAGCTATCAGGGAAAAGCAAATCAAAACTACAGTGAGGTATCACCTCACTCAGGTCAGAATGGCTATAATTAACAAGACAGGAAACAGCAAACGTTGGAGAGGATGTGGAAAAGTGACAGCCAAATCTTAGCCTCTAGACCACCAGGGCTGGTTTATAGACATTAATGATTGGTATATGCTCCTGATGAACAAACCCTTTTGTTGTTATGAAATGATCTTTTACTTGATAATATTTTTTGCTCTTAAATCTATTTTGTCCGAAATTCACATAGCGATTCTAGTTTTGTTTTGATTAGTGTTAGCATGATATATCTTTCTCCATCCTCATACTTTTAACCTATTGTTGTCTTTGTATTTCAAGTGTGTTTCTTGTAGGCAGCATAAAGTTGAATCTTGCTTTTGTACCCAATCTGATAATCTCTGCCTTGAAATTTGTAGGTTTAGCTCATTTCCATTTTATGTTAACATATGCTTAGCTTTAAATCTCTTATCAGTTTTAATGTCTTTCCTGCTAATTTTAATATATTTGTCAGTTCTGTACTGCTTTTGATTTATTGAGTGTTTTTCATTATAGGTTGTGTTTTCCTGGTTCTTTGTGACTAGTAATTTTTGATTGAATATCGGACATTGTGAGTTTGACCTTTATGGCTGTTGAATATTTTTATATTTCTATAAATATTCTTGAGATTTGTTCTGGGATACAGTTAAGTTTGATCATTTTGAGTCTTCCTTTTCAGATTTGAAGGCAAACAAGAGTGATGTTTAGAGTTTAGAGTGGGTTAATTATTGTCTATCATGAGGCAAGACCCTCTGTGTACTCTACCCAATTCCCCATGGATTATAAGACTTTCCAGTGTTGCTGGCAGGGACAGACACTATCTCCTGTGTGAGTGTTGTGCATTCTCTCTACTTCTGTGGGTGGCTCTTTCCTTTGCCTTTGGCAGTAACCTTACATGCGTGGACTGATCAGTCTTCTGATGGAAACTCCAGGGAGACCCTCTATCAATCTCTGGAGTTCTATCTGTGCAGCTCTCTCTGTCTTGCAAATTCTATCTGCTTTGATTTCTTCAGACTTTCAGCAGTGTATCCTTAACTCAGCAAGTCCTCCTGGCTGTGCGTGAGTTCCCCTTCTCAGTGCAGGGCCTGGAAACTCTCAAAGCAGTAAACTGGGGCAATTGTAGGACTTATTCTTCCCTCCTATCCAGATCTCAAGGATTGCTGTACTTCATTGCCTAGGATACAGCATCTTGCAAATCATTGGTTTGCATATTTTGTCTATTTTTTATTGTTCACTTGTTCACTTCTGGTAGGATGGCAAATCTAGTCCTGTTATTCAATCTCAACTAGAAGCAAAACTCAGAATCCCTTTTTAGTTTTCTTTACTATGACTACTTTCTCAGTATTAATTCTCCCATTTGTGGCGTCGGTTGACATCTTTCCAGAAGTGAACTTATTCACACTTTGCAAATCTTCTTTTGAGTTCACCCTCTGAGGGAGAATTTTCCCTTGTGTGCCCTTCCGGTGAGTTACTTTTGAGCTTGCCAGTAGCCTGGCCTTGCTGGATGCACAAACTCAGTTTGCAACAGTGCCTTGATTCATGGGTTTTGCCCAGTGTTATTTGTGTAATTATGAGACACTACCCCACCCCTCAAGAAATATAAGTGTATTTCAGATGAGACTTGCTGGGGTTGTAACTACATCCTGGCCACAGCGAATAATTTATTTTTGTTTGATGGCTGAGGCATGGGCACTATTCCTATCCACATTCATGGGAGAAACCTTATTTCTAATTTCTGCCTTGAGGTCCAAAATTGGGCATATTATTGGTGGACTTACCCCTAATGCCCACAATCCTGTCTTCCCTGTGAGCTATTGATTTCAGCTCTTGTTTACTCCTCTGAGTTGCCTTTTTATTTCTGGTTTTTGCAGATTTTTTTTACTTGGAACTTTCAAACATGAAATGTTTTCTATTAATTTTGTGTTTTGGGAGCAAAAAGGTAGGCAGTTCCGTTTATGTTTCATCTACTATTTCACCCAGAAAGAAAAAAAGTTTTGGAAAAGATTGTGGAAAGTGGAGAGCATGGGGGAGACAACCGCAATTTCAATAACCTGTGATTCTCTATTTTTTGAAACTCTCATCAGTTTGCATTTCTTCATTTTTAAAAAATATCTTTTATGCTTTATCTTGGCAAAGATTCCACTTAAAGGTTTTAGAAAATTCAGAGCCTAATCCATGAAGATAGTAAAGATTTTGCTGAAGATATTGCTGTTCTAGCATGTTTCAAAATTCTGGTAATAACTGAAAAGGGTAAAAACTGGCTTCTGAAGTATTGGTAATAGTGCACTTTATTATATTGTCTAGTGTGAGAGTTACCATCTAGTAAAATTGAAAAAACCCTTTAAGTTATATAGATATTTATAAATATGTTACAGATAGAACTGTTTCACTATGACCTGTTCACATGGACTATGGGAAATGAGTATCTGATTATAATATCTGAAAATGAAAAAGATTCTGATTGTGGTCAATCTATGCCTGACCTTGTTTTTCAGCATTCTTTCTTTGCCAATCAGACTGGCACTCCAGGATGCCCAAAGTCCATGTATACTTTGATCCATTTCTATGTTGATGTGTTTTGTAGTCCGTTGCTTTAAGCAAAGGAGATAATTTCATATTAAAGATATTTTCCTAAATTTAATCAGCTAATTGAATTTTTCAATAATTATAAAAAAATGTTCCATAATTGCTAAGAATCATGTTTTACCTATCTTTTTAAATGCCTAATAATTTAAAAATCTGCCATGGAATATTGTTCCATACATATAATTTTCCTTGCAGGAATACTATTAAGTAATTGAACTTGTTTTCTCATTCTGCTAAATACCAGTCTTTCTCTCATCTTGTTTTACCTTAAACATTTTTATACAGTTACTAAAAATATGACTGCTCTTAACATTTGCATGTTCAATACACTCAAGTCCCTACCTTTATAAATAAAGTTTCAGTATATTTTCATCTTATCGTAAAGCAAGATTGATAATTGATTAGCATAATTATTATCTGTGAGCATTTAGACACAGAATAGCCTTAAGTAAACATCATCATTAAAAATATCTATTTACATAATAGATTTACGTAGGAGTCTAGTTCTTTACAGAAATTATGAAACAAAATAATAATGTGCACATTTAAAACTCAATACTATCATAATAAGAAAAAACAAACAAGTAAAAACATTAAATTCAGTGATTAGAGGAACCATTCACTTTTATAAAGTAATGAAATTCATTTACATCTGGTACAAAAGAAAATCCATCTCATTAATTCATAATTATATAGTGCTCCATTTTGGGGTGGAATGTGGAGGAGTGGTAATTATGTGTTCATTCAGGACAACATTTTATAAATTAGATAATCTATATGTAAATATATTGAGGATCTCCAGCACCTAAAAGCAAAATGATGTTGTGGTTTGTTAAAACTAAAAATGTCTTGGGGGTCATCTAATTAGTAAAAATGTTCCAAAAATCTACATGAAAAAAATAAGCAGGATACACAGTAAAAGCTCAATGACTGTGTTTTTCTTTTAAACTTTGCCTTCTTATAACTAAATATAGCTAATTGATCTAGCCAAAATATAGGAAATTATTTAAACAATTATTTATGTTAGATTTTGCCAACAATTTTTATAGCTAACATATTAAAATAATAAACATAATGCAACACATTGGGGCATAATTATAGACCTAAACTTTTGTGTCTGTTATCTATTTCAGTCTTTAGAGTGTTGATTTAAAGTCTGATTTTAATCTCATCATAGGAAAGTGTTATATACTTTTGGCAGACCTTGGTTCTTCTGTTTGTTATTAATTTCAGTCTATTCATTGGGAAATATAGACTCAAAACATAAGAGAAGGGGATCTACTTTTCATTTTAACCTATAATAATTAAAGTATTCATTTATTAATATATGATGAATTAAGCTATGTCTGGAATGTTTTAGGCACTGTGCTAGGTCCTGTGGAAGTAACAGATAGAAATGAACATGGCCAAGAAGACTCTGTTTTTAGTGAGTCTTTCGTTCTAAAGACATCTCCAAGATTTATTGAGGTTCTTCAAACCAAAAATAAGTATCCAGTGGATGGTTTGGCAGTTATTATTTAAAACAACCAATCAACAATTACTTATAGAAATTTGTACCTACTATGTAGTTGGGACTATGGGGTACCAAAAATATATGACCCTTTGATCCATTGATTGTATGAAGAAAATACTACCTAATGACATACTTGCCCAAACCTGTACCTATGTTTTTCTCACGAAGTATAGGAGTGGATGTTTAAAATATATCAGTAGAGCTTGGAGATAAAAGAATGGAGCAAGGTGGAAGCTGAAAGTCATTAATGAGGTAGGGTGAAGAGAAAATATATCAAGCCTTCTCAACCAACCCCTCTTCACTGTCCAGGCAGCAAACTAGATGTTAGTAATGAGGGAGAAACACTGTACAACCTTGGCTCTAGTGTCTCCTTAACCTTTTTCTTCAAGACTTATCTGTGGGAGGATGAGGTACATGCATTCACAGTACTTGTGGATAGTTGGGTATTTTCCTTATTCATTCATGAAATGTTTGTGTGTCCAGCACTGTTCTAGGGTCTGTAAGCAACTGACCCAGATACACTGGAGTTTATTTGCAAGAGTGTGGTGGATTTAGCTAATTTACTACAGCGGTTGTTTCAGATACGGTAAATTGTACCCCATACTGAAATCAAATGTAGCCATCTTCTTAGTGATTTGACTTGCATTTATCCATCTTTGTGAAATAATAAGCAATTAACCAATGATTAGAATGCAGGAGATAATTTGTAATGATGGATGTAATAATGGAATTTAATTAACTTCAAATAAATATTTTAGTGACAATTCATTTGTACACCCAGATATTTATTTATAATATAATAGCTTTTCTATTTTTGTCATTATCCACTGCATCAGAAATCATGCAGCAAAGTTAACATTAATTTTAAAAGCCATGATCTAAAAAGTCATAGCTTTTTAGTGTTTATAGCATTTGTATCATGATTAGTAGGCGAGTCAAGAGAAGACTGACAATCTGGTGTGACTGATGATATTGTTTTCCAATTCCTAAACACATTGCTCTGATTCTTTCAGATTTGTATGAGATTGGCTATTTGGTAGGAGATTGGATATTTCTTTTCTTTTATTTTTTTGAGGAAGATTAGCTCTGAGCTAACTGCTGCCAATCCTCCTCTTTTCTCTGAGGAAGACTGGCCATGAGCTAACATCCATGCCCATCTTCCTCTACTTTATATGTGGGATGCCTACCACAGCATGGCATCCCAAGCGGTGCCGTGTCCTCACCCGGGATCTGAACTGGCAAACCCCGGACTGCCGAAGTGGAATGTGTGAACTTAACCACTGCACCACGGGGCCGGCCCCTGGATATTTCTTAATTGATCTAGGATCATCATTTAAAAAGAATAGTTTAAGAAATTACTCTTTGTAAGTACTAAAAGAAATAATCGTATTTCTTCATTTGTTCTTTAAATTCTAATAGTCAAAAGGATAGTGATGAATAGCTTATGAGACCTGTAGAAGGAACTGAGTTATGCCTGGCACGTGGAGTTCAGTGTGTTTCCTCAACCCACTCAATGCATGATTGTTTGAATCTACCAGTTAATGGGGGATGACGTTTCTCTCTGAAAAGTAACCACTGCAGTATGGGTGTGGAAGTATTGGAGTATGACTTCAGTGGGGGATGGGTAGTACAAAAGAAGGCTTCTGAGAATTCATTACAAGGGAAACAGTGTGATGGAGGAGCTTGGCTTGGTCACATATCCTGGTAGCCAGAGGGCAGTCCTAATTCAGGGCAGAGAGAGAGCACTCTTGTTTGAACTAGTTCTCATCCAGACCCCCTGGCAGGGAAGAAAGGCTATGTGTGAATTTTTGAAGAGCTCTCCCCAAGAATGTCGTAATGCCTCTGGTCCAAGCACCTTGGCTATGGAGCTTCCGTAAGGGAGAAGAGTTGCTCCAGTTGTGAGTAACAACAGCCTAGCCGACTTGCTGAGTAAGGGGGCAGCATTTACTACTGGCTCAGAAGTGCACACTTTTGGCTCCTGGTATTAGTGGACAGGGAACATCAGGATGCAGTCCACAGCTGGTGGCAGAAGTGGTCCATGGCCCACCAGGAAAACTCATGAAGACTCCCTTGCAGTGGTACTGTGGCTGAGGGTGTATCTCTGAAGGTTGCTAAGACCAGAATGATGCAGGTGTGGTTACTGAGCTTACTGAGATTTGTATGTAAAGGTCCATGTGATCTAATTACTAAATACAGGCTGGTTATATATATAATTTATTTTTGATTTATCATATATTGGAAAATCTATTGTTGTAATATATAATATTAATTAGTCCAAAAAGAAAACATGATACTCTCACTAGATGAAAGGGCATTTGATAAAATTCAGCACTTATTTGTGAGATTTATTCTGAGATAACTAGGAATAGATGGGTAGATTCTTTAAATCATAAAGCATAGCTTCTAAATCAAACACCAGCATCATGTTTAGTGCAGAATCCTATTGGCATTCCTTCTAAAATCATGACCTTTATACAGTTACTCTGAAAATTCCAGACAATACAATAATATAGAAAACATAAAGAAGGGATATAATTGAAAAATCATCACTTACAGACAATATAATTTTTTGATCTAGAAAATTCAAGAGCATCAACTTTTGTTTTTTTCAACTTGGAATTTTATTTTATTTTATTTATTTATTTTAATTGCAGTAACATTGGATTATAACATTGAAGGACATATTTTTTGTGGAGAAATTTGAGATGGAGTGTAAGATCATTTTACTTTATGTGTCTCCTTAGTGAAGCAAAAACAACTACTCGGCTATCATGAAAGTGAATGAATATACATGTATAAAGATGTATTTTGTATTTTTTCTTACATAATAAAAGAGCAACTAGACTACAAGACTGACATTACTTTAAATATGCTTTTTTTTGGTGAGGAAGATTAGGAAGATTGGCTCTGAGCTAACATCTGTTGCCAGTCTTCCTCCTTTTTTTTTTTTCCTCCCCAAAGCCCCAGCACATAGTTGTATATCCTAGTTGTAAGTTCTTCTAGTTGTTCTATGTGGGATGCTGCCTCAGTATGGCTTGATGAGCGGTGTGTGAGTCTGCGCCCAGCATCTGAACTGGTGAACCTCAGGCCACCGAAGCAGAGCATGCGAACTTAACCACTGGGCCATGGGGCCGGGCCCCTAACATTACTTTACTATGAAGCATGTTTTGGCAAAGCCTCTTCTCTTTTTTGCCCCACTTTCAGATTTAAAGAGGTATTGGCGCTAAAAATGTTAATCTTACTGATTGCAATTAAACCTTTATCTATGTTAGATTTTTTCTTTCTAGGTGATATTTGATGACAGAAATATAGATAAGACAGAATATTGCCCCAAACTGTAGACATTGTAACGTTTCTGTATTAGTTACTGTTTCTGTGTAACAAATTACCACAAACTTAGCCTAGAAAACACATTTATCATCTCAAAAATGTCATGGGTCAGAAATGCAGGCATGACCTAAATAGGTCCTCAGCTCAGGGTTTCTTAAGGCTGCAGTCTAGGTGTTGGCTGGGCTACAGTCTCATCTGGGAGCTTGGTTCAAGAAGAATCCACTTCTAACCTCACTCAGATTGTTGACAGAGTTCAATTTCTTGTGGTTGTAGAACTGAGGACCACAGCTTCTAGCTGGCTTCAGATCCTAGAGGCTGCGCTCTGCTTCTAGAGGACACTTGCTCTTCCTAAAGCTTGCTCACATTTCCTTGCTATGTGTACTCCCCCAGCCTGGCCACTTACTTCATCAGGCTGCTAGAAAGACAGTCTTATGCAATTTAATGTAATCACAAAAGTGAGATTTTCTGACTTTAGCCATATTCTTTTGGTTGGAAGCAAGTCATAGGTCCTGCCCACAGAAAGGAAGGGGATCATGTGAGCATGTGGATCCCAGGAGGCAGGGATCGTGGGGGTCACCCTAGGGTTGGCTTACCACAATTTCTGTGTGGTTTATGTAGAACGTATTTATTGTCGCAAACTCACTGTTTTCCTAGACATGTGTTATATCAAATGTGAGTTGAAATAATGATCAGAAGCCTAGAAACCTTTTATTGTCACATTTTTTTGGTTTAAAAATATTGATTGTAATGACTTTTTATTACTCTGTTTCCTGACCCTCTAAAATATCTCCCCACTGCTCATATGTATAATGTTAAATATATATAGTAGAATTAATTACTAAACTTGCTGAATTTTATGAATACATACTCTTTAATAATATCTGGATTAAAGGGGGCTTTCCTTGATTGGAAGTTAGTGATCACTTAAAAGTTGTTTATTCTTTATTTTTAATTAATTAGACATTCTAAGGAAATATTTGAAATATCAAACAGATTGTAAATACAAAGTTCTATTGTACCTTATCAGTAATGATGTCAAGTGTGCAGAGCTTGAAACTGCAGGCATACCTTGAAATTGTGGCAGGTGGTGGCTCTGAGAACCATATCAAGCTGTGCTTCAGTGGGCGTTTGCTTAAGCCATATGTTATAAGTTCTAACATTCTTATCAGATTTTGGAGTGTGATAGAAATATTTTTCCCCAAGTAAATTGAATATTTTACCCTTGCCACATATGATTTTACATGTGCTAGAGAAGGAACTTCCACGTGCCTCATGTGCTTTACCTGTCAAAGAAGAGAAGGATGACAGTGTAAATGGGAGGGTCCTCCCTTCCCCAGATGCAGCAGGACTCACATGCAGTCCACAGATGATAATCACAGCTCACAGAACTATCTTTTGGGGTGAAGGACAAATGAAGTAAACACCTTTTATTTCTATTATGTATCTAAATTTAAGCAAAGGTTTTTAGTAGAAGGCAGAATAATTGCATAAACAAAGTTTCACCTGCTGACTTATTCCAAGATAGAGTCCTTAGCTAATATAAGAGTAGTATAGTGTTCATGGCCACTCTTTTAGACAGTGAAAGATTTTCCCCGGAAGACAACCACACAGAGAAAATCTGCATTTCACATTTCCTATCATCTATATCCTAAGAGTATGTAATAAATTATGGGGTGGGCTTTTTGTTTGATCCCAGGTGGGAGAAGTAGAGAGGGGCAAGAAAGTGGAGTTGGAAATAATATTTAACAATGTTCTAGAAGTTTTTTGAGTTGAATGATGATTCTCTCAGGTTCTTTTGAAGAAGGCCATTTTTAATTCAACAGGTGTTATCTCCAGATCCTGTATTCATTGTAGTGATACTTCATCAGAAACCTTTATATTTTTATTATTATTAAATAAATTGTTTTACATGACTTCTTAAATGATTTTTTTCAAGGAAATTATAAGTTATTATAAAACAGTCTTTCTCAAGTGATTTGTGCAGGGTAGACGAGAATAAGGTGGTAAGGTGTGATAACTTCCAGGAAATTCATTGATTTTTTCAGCAGTCTTTTATGTAGCATCCATTATGTTCTTACAAGTGCTAGGACTGGAATGCAAGAGAGAACAAGAGAATTGGTTCCTGCCATTGTAGAACAGGAAAAAGGAGAGTCGATCTCCTTTTCCTAGGAAAAATGCTATATGGTATTTTAAATCTTTACAAAGTTTGATATGCCTTTAGACTATTACATGATGCTTAGCTTCTTGAATATATTATATATAGTTTGTTGCAGATAGAAGCATAGTGTACACTCACATGCTTATTTGTCCCTTGTGGATGTTTCGTGACTGCAGCTGCAGCAGTTGGACATGTTATGTGGGGGCTAGACCTAATTTCAGGAAGCACATGCGCACACACGAAGCAGCTTCTCCCATCCTAAATGCCTCTAGTTACCCATGCTGCTCAAGGGGATTGGAGTGGTGAGCTAGGAGAAGATGTTAGAATTGATCAGATGTGGGTGAAAGAAAACCAATGTTTGTTCATTTGAATCATATTTAGTTTTGCTTAAGAAGATTTAGAAAAATTTATCCATATTGGGATAGGCAGACCTGGTTCCAGTGGCATTTAGTGTTAATGACTGAACATCAATCCTGTGTATTTGTTTTCCTCTTTGATAATAGATATGGGAGCAGGCAGTTAAATTTGTTTATTTAGGATTTGTGTCCCAGAAAAGATTTGTTTAGAATGATTTAATCAGACTATAAATAAAAAATTAAATTCAATATGACAGCTTTGCAGCTGTGTGCCATCGAGATGTAAAATTTACACTTGACCAGCAATCCCTAATCACAAGTGTGTCCTTTCAGGCATATTAGTTACGTAAATATTTCTTTGAAGAGATTCCACCACTATGATTCCCGTTAATGGAGCCAGGTCTCTGAAATTAGCGGACCATATAATTCTGTATCCGATGAGATCCAGGGTACTGTATGGTGTTAGGCCTCAGTGACTGCAGCTCTGAGAGCCGGGAGTAATAGGGAATGTTGACATGATCAGTTAACTTCTTTCTGACAGCACCTTGGAATAAATGGAAGCAGAAGGCAAACAGGATAGAACTGTGAAATAGCCAAAAATGTGAGAGCAGAGATCAAAAACAGTTCATTTGTCAACAGACTTAGTTTATGTGCAGGATTAGGGGTTTATTTACTTATTTGTTTATGTAAGCTCTTATATCTTTTTGTAAAGTTTATTCTTAATTGGAAACTACCTAACAGTAAACAAAATCTTATAAATGTATATTCATTTTTCTATTTAAAATGATCTCTCCTTCTAAACCTATTCTCCATGCTCTTCCCGAGGAGTATCACCCAACTCAGTGGCTTCACTTACAATCTATATGCTGCTGATTATAAAATGTTCATTTCCAAGACCTCTTTTCCAAACTCCAATTTCAGATACTCTATCAGTTGGGGTCTAGCAAGCAGAACAGAAACTGTGCTAAGTATTTCAAAAAGAGGAAAATTAGTGTAGAAATTGGTCCCACAGGTGTTGAAGGCTAGAAGAGCAAAAATGGGAAGATCTGGTAACCCAGAGATTAATACATGCAGCAAGCAGTGACATTTGTTTAGGTTTTTTTTTTTTCCAATTGCAAATGAAAGAAACTCAAATTAGCTTAAGCACAGAAGGGACTACATTGAGTCATAGACCTGAAAAGGAATTAATTTGTTTTAACTCATTGAAATCAAAAGCAGAAGAGCAGGTAGCTGAGGCTTAGGAAGTAGAACAAGGACTTGGTTTCTTTAGGATGTATTCATTTATTCTCATTCATTCTCATTCTCTCCCTCTCCTCTCACCACTTTCTCTCTCCCTCCCTCCCCTCCTCCCTTCTCCCCTCATTCGTCTCCCTCTCCCCCATGTTTGTTTGAGTTTATGCCAAGGACTGAATGTCTCTCCAGATATCAGGAAAGATGGCAGCGACATTGTCATATTCTTCCAGTTAAACCACTTGGTAGAAAAATATTATATTTAATAATATTATTTTAAAATATATCAATATCTTAATCCACTGTGAAGGACTTGCTGAAAATTGGAACAATTTATGTTGAAAAAGAAATGGTACCCTGTGGATTAGCCAGCCCTGGGTCAAATGCCTGTTCTTGTGATAAGGAGTTGAGGAGATGGAATTGGGGAAGTGATATTTCCTAAATGAAGGGATGGTAATCAGGCAAAAACATCATATGCCCATTCAATGTTACTATTATTGTTATGTCGCCTGTGGAAGAATAAGGAGCCTTTTCTACGCAATATTATAAATAAATATTCCAATCCATGTTATATATTGATTAAGAATAATAGTTGAGCTAAACTAAGTATGTCCTCATTTCTCCATGTCTTCTGTGGTTCTTTTTCATCTTCACATTGAATTCTGGAGTTCTGCATATTCCTCTTGCAGAAGTTACTCGTATTTCAGAAACCATGAGCTTGAAATGAGCTAAAATGTGTTTTCCAGAACTTTCTCCATTTTCCTTATTAAAAATAATGCAACAAATAAAAATCATTTATTGGATATAGACTAAATGCTGGATCCTGTCTTCTTTATCTTAATTTCAGCCTGAGTCTTTTTGTAATTTTATTAGAAAAGATTTACTTGTTTTTAAAAGTTCTTTAAAGCTACCTATTTGTATACATTCATTATGTGGAATTCATTCATTCATTCAGTCAGTAACTATTTATTGAATACTTTCCATGTATGATATAGGTGTCAGTTGATGCTGATTATTATCAAGTGAGCAAGTATTTATTGCAAAGGCACCATTTGGCATAATTATCAAGGTTTTTGTTTTTAGAAAACAAATTGTTAGAACTGTAGGAAGAATTGTAATTTAGAATAGTAGGAAGACAGATTAAAAATTGAGTATAAAATCTTTACACATGTAATTGCTGAATCTAAAATTTATTTTTTATCCCGCGAATATAAATTTTATCAATTTTCTGTCATTCTGGAAAACAATAAGCATAGGGATTTTTTTTGCTTGCTTGTTTTTTTAATTATATTTTGTTTTTTGCCTCTAAATGCACTTTGCTTTATTTCTGTACACTTTTTATCCATAATTCATTTTAATCACATTCCTTAAATTTCAAGTTCATTTTATTCTTATACTTTCATTTTAAGTAGCAGCAAACAAAGGGATAGTCTTAAGAAAAAGGCGTTATCTTTAAAAGTGACAGTGCTTTTATGGTCATGTCAGCATCCCATCAGGACTTCATTAGTGGGTATGGTTCTGAGTCTGAAATTCTCATCTCCTGGTTGCTTTCATTTCCCAAACTATCTTGTGGTAGGTAGAGCTTTACTGTTTTGTTGAATTCATCTGTGAATTAAAAACAAAATCTGTTGTTACTATTACTGCATCCCAAACCTGGAATAAGTATGGCTAATGCTAAGTTTCTAAATTAAAAGAATAGTGACATTTTAGTTATTTCTACCTCTTCTGTCCGATGGCCCAAAAGGTGGGGAGAGGTGGTTATGTTAGAATTGTTCTTGCCAGTGGAGAGTTTTACGTTTGGAGCTAAGGGGATTGCTTAAATGTTGAGCCATCTAAGATTTTTCATCAAGTTGAAGGGAAGATTTTGTAAAGGGATGGGGATCTTAATTCAAGTTTCCAGCAAAAGAGATTTTTTCAGTGACAGTGTTGATAAGATTTGTTTTTTTCTCTATCAGCTTGTCTGTTAGAAATTACCAGGGAGTCTAGATCCCACTGGGTGGTTATGAAAAATTCGTCAGATTAGTTAGAATGTTCAGTAATATAATGGCATTAGTTAACTAAATTGCTTCCTTAATGAGGGCATATGACATTGGGTTTTTAAATGATAGCCTAAAGACTTTTAGAGATATGTAGATTAGGAGATTCAACAAATGACAACTAGTAAAAGAGTATAAAAATTCTTTGCTAAGTAATTATGAAACATCTTTGTTGCATGAATTTCTTATAACAACTCTCTGAGCGGTCATGGCTGTTAATCTCATATGACAACAAATGTTCTTTGCCCAAAGTCATGATTTAAAAAGATAAAAATAAAATGTGTAGCCTGCTTTCTTCTCAGTCTCCAAAGTCCTTTTAGGAGTCAAAGCTGGGTTCAGTTCCTCACCTCCAGACTCAGCCTAACTTCAGGTTATGGATCCAGTCTTATCTCCAGCTAGAAACATTTTGAAGAACCTTTGGTCATTAGTTCATCAGGTCATTAGTTCAGTCAGTCTACTGCTGGCACTGCTTTAATCTTCAACTCCAGTCAGGACTTTTCATCATTCTTAGGTCTAAGCTCCTGATTTCAATTTTAGTTTCAGTTCATGGGCACTTGTATTATTCAAATGTCTAAATCCATGATTTGGTACCTTAACAGTTCTAATTCCTTGAGAACTGTGATCCTGACTGTCGTCTGAGTCCACAGTCCATGTGAGTACAATCCTGATTCATATTCTTTGACTATCCTGACAGCTATCACCTTGGCCAGACGATCTGCTTACTGTTTTTTGCCGACATCCCTGGTGCTCTGTGCTTCCTTCCTGATGGCTCTGCTGCCTGTCTACCAGCCCAGACTTCCTTGTACTGTCTGCGGCGGGAACCCACCTCTTCCATGTTAAAGGTCTCTGAGGTCTAGTCATGCCTAAAAAGGCCTGTTTAAATGACAAGTGTTGCATTGAAACAGTAGCCTCCCTGTTATTTAGCCATTTTGTCTCTAGCTTTCACTCTCAGTTGTATTTTTTTTCAATTTTGGAAACTTGCTGTTTCATGCAAAATTGGGGAATACTAAACCAGGATAAGTGACAGTCTTGTTTGGCTGGCACAGCCCTGTCTTCTCTCATAGGTGGTAAGGACTTCCCCACGTGACTGAGATAATACGAATGATAGATTACACTTAGAAAGCCCTTACTATGTGGCAGGTTCTTTTCTAAGTACTTTTCAGGTATTAATGCACATAGTAAATGATAAAACCTACCATCAGAGGAGGCCAGGCAATCTCTCATTTTGGGTGCAGTAGGACATTCAAATCTCTTAGATTTCACGAAGTTGTGCCTCTCCTCCTTAGATTTCACTAAGGTAAGCCTCTCCTCATGTTTCAACATTGCCAACATTCAGCATCGGGAGAAAAGGCAAATGCCACAGTTGTATGGATTCTACAGAGCAAATATGAAGAAGGAAGTGTATACAGTTCTACCTAACTTAATGAAAAGTACAAAAGTGGGAGTAAAGTGTTCAAATATAAAATGGAATCTAGGATGTTAATAGGCGGTAATACCCATGGATTAAAACAAACAAACAAAACTAAGGATATTAGAGAGCTGTAAACACAGCCACCTCTCCTGTCAGAGTAAAAAGGGGGAAAAAATGCAGCCCTATATAGTGAGAGACTTACAATATTCTTTGTTTTAAAACGGGGTATTTCTTGTTCTTTTGTTTCTCTGTTTGTTTTCGATTTTGTTTTTTAAGTTGACACCTGAGCTAACATCTGTTGCCAATCTTCTTTTTTTTCCTTCTTCTCTCCAAAGCCCCCCAGTAAATAGTTGTGTATTCTAGTTGTAGGTCCCTGTAGCTCTGCTCTGTGCGACGCTGCCTCAGCATAGCCTGATGAGCAGTACTAGGTCTGCACACTCAGGATCCAAACGGGCTAATCCAGGCCACCGAAGCAGAGCAACGGGACTTAACCATTCAGCTACCAGGCCAGCCCCAGTAATATTCTTAAATATTAAGCAAAGCACATTCTATTCCAATTTCTTTTCTTCATTATTTTCAAAAGCATTTTGAATGAATGTGTACTGATGATTTTCCTTAATATTAGTAATGAGTATAACAAAACAGTGGGGACATTTGTAATAGCCCCACTCTCATGGAACCTAGAGTCTGTCAGGTGATATGGAGAAGGAAACAGGCAATTACAACGCAGAGTGGCAAGTGCAGTAGCGCAAATTGGGCTTTCAATTCAGACAATCCTGGGTTCAAATCCTAGCTCCACCACATACTTCATCTATAAAATGGGATAATAATTGTACCTGATATAGGGTTGTGTAGATTACATAAATTCCAGGCTAATACAATCTACTAAATACATAATCTGCTGATATCCTCAATTTTCCTGGCACCTAGGCAGAGATATAGATTGGGAAATTATGCAATACAATCTCATATAAAATCGTAAAATCTCTGGAAAATGAAATATTTTATTGCAAAAAATCACAGAAAGAACTACAAAAGGAGAAGGAAGAAGGTAGGGAAGATGAACAATCAGCTTTGACATATTGAGCCTCCAGGACCTCTGAACCATGACATTGAAACATCCCATAGATTTTAGATATAAGGATCTGGGAGTATGGTATATGTGGAATTGGAAAGGTTTGAGTTAGAATGATCAACATATTCATCATGACTAAAACTAAGGAGTGACATCTCCCAGAGAAAATGTTAAGAGAGAAGAAAGGACAGAACCCTGAAGACTACCAACATTTAGAATACAAGCCAGGAGGAAGAACAGATAAAGGACACTGAGAGAGTATCTTAGAGATAAAAAAGACCATGTAAGTGTAATGTCAAAAGCCAGTGGAAGACGATACTTCAAACAGGAGTGAGTGTACCCTAATATCACATGCCAATGAAATTTAAATATGATAACATATGAAACAGATATGCTAGAGAGTATGCTAGTATGAGAATTTCTAATTTCTATGTGAAATAAATATTAAAGTCAACTGCTGAGAATAAGAAGAAAATAGAAGAGAAAACTGACTATGGAAATAAAACTGCTGGGCAAGATTGAGCAACTAGTAGATGTGGGAGATCACAAAGCCTTGACCAATGTCTATATTAATACATTATGAATATTTAACTCTTCTCAACTTGAGCCCAGATATTACTGCAAGACTGAAGGCTAGGCAGGTCCAAGGCAAATTTTTAAAACTGATGCTCATGTCTCCTTTTCTTTTCAGTATCTATTCCTTTTTCATATCTATCTTTCCATCTGTCTATGTACTCATTGATCTATCCATCCATCTGTTCATGTATCCATCCTCCATACATTCTTAGTTTGTCTAAACATCCTTCCATTAGTCAAATTTTTATTGAATGACCTACCGTGAGGCACTGGGAATATGAAAAATAGCACCATGATGACTTTGGTTCTCACAGGGTATTTTAACTAAGATACAGGTTCAGCTCAGCCAAGACAGAAGTTTATTTCTCTCTCTCATAAGATCATGAGTAAATAATTCAAGGAATCCAGGCTCTTTCCATCTGTTTACCATCTTCTATCTCCAGAGTATTGGCCTTGTGCATATGGCACAAGATAGCTGACTTCATGACCATGTTCTAACTAGGGGAAGGGGGGAGATAGGGAAAGATACCCTTTTCCTCTTTAAGTCAAAATATGACTTACAAGTTGAATATATTACCTCCATTCATGTCCTAATAGCTAGAAAGAAAAAAAAAATCACATTTTGCCACACCCAGTTTCAGGGAAGACTCAAGATGAAGTCTGTGTTTTGCCTGACCGTGTGACCAGCTAAGGACTCTATGGAAAGAAAGGAGAAGCCAGATATGGAAGAACTAACAGAAGCTTCTCGCATATAGAACTTCTGTTCTGATTGGAGTTAGAGGCAGGTGCATTGAAATTACCATAACTTGCAGAGAGGTCACAGTGGGAGGCTGTGATGGGAGTTCCTAGGATTTCCCCATCTCCAAGATTTCCACTGCACTGTCCTTTCTGCAGGTCTCTGTCTCCAAAACTGGCACTGAAGGGTTTCCCGTACCTCAACGTTCTTTGCCCTTTACTCAGTACATTTCTCATTTCCTCAGAGTAACTACATTTTGAGGGAAAAAATCAGATTAATTCATCCTATCATGTCCGTTGCTAGTCACTTCTTCATTCCTCTTCCCCTTTCTTTATAATTCTAGGGTGTTTTCAAATGTCTTTAAGTGGTGGACTTTTAGACTGACCTGGAAAGATATTTTCAGACAGAACTGGTTAATGTGAGAATCAGGTTTATTATTAAAATTTGAAGCTTAGCGAGTCCAAGAAAGAATCAATTGAAATATTACTGAAAACAATCCACTGGTCATATTGACACGTAGTGGTGAAAATGAAAATGTTTAAGAAAGAATTTGCACTAATTTCCTGGTAATTAAAAGAATTTGTAGCAAGGGGTGTTAAATTGCCTCAGGCAAGAGTAGATCTATCCTCTGACCAAGCAATTTACTTCCTGTTACTGTTAATTGCTTATTCTTGATTCATTATGGAACTAGGTACTTTCCCAATAAATATTTCCATCAGATTGGTTTAGTTTTCAAGAAGTAGAACTCATATGAGTATTTAAGCTTTCTTCAAACTAAGCAGATCAAGCCTTGGTAAAATGACTGTAGAAACAGAATCTATTAAGTGTATAAACATAGGGGGCCTCTCAGTGTTTCTTACAAAGATGTCTCTGGGCTTGATGAACTATGGGAAAGCCTCAGAATGTCTGAGATTAGCAATAACATTACTAAATGCAGATTGTCTCATTAAGTAAAATAATTGAATTTCTGTTTCACTGTATCTACCTGGCTATTTTGACATCTTAATTTCATTAAGCATTTTTATCACTTGAATTTTCCCTGCTGAATGAAATTGTTTATCTCTGCTCATTTTTCTGATTTGAGTCATTTTTAAGCACTTAAGCTCAATAATTTTGTTGATTCCTAAGTATAAAACTATTCGTATAACACTGAAAAGAAGAGATAGTGTATTCAATTGCTAGTAATTTAAATTTTTTTCTTTTCTTTTTTCTTTTTGCTGAGGAAGATTCACTCTGAGCTAACATCCACGCCAATCTTCATCCATTTTTTAGTATGTGGGCCACCAGCACAGCATGGCTGCTAACCAGGGCAGTGTAAGTCCATACCTGGGAACCAAACCCTGGCCACTGAATTGCAGTGCACTGAATTTAACCAGGGCTGGCCACAAATTTTTTCTTTTAAGTGATATTTTCTAAAGTGCTAAATAAATTTAGAACATTAGCATTATGATTCATTTAATTTTGGCAAGTTTAGGTAATTTCTCTGTATGTGATATTGAGTATTTGTTGCTTTTTAACAATCATATCTGACATTCATTTATTTATTTATTTGGTGAGGAAGATTGGCCCTGAGCTAACATCTGCTGCCAATCTTCCTCTTTTTGCTTGAGGAAGATTATTGCTAGGCTAACATCTGTGCCATTCTTCCTCTCTTTTGTATGTGGGCACAGCCACAGCATGGCTTGATGAGCAGTGAGTAGGTCTGTCCCCAGGATCCGAAACTGTTAAACCTGGGCTGCTGAAGCAGAGCATGTGAACTTAACCATTATGCCACTGGGCTGGCCCCATATCTGACTTTTCAATAGATGAGTAATAATTTCCTTGCACGTGTCACCTTGAGAGCCTTTACCCTAATTTTGACACTGCTATCTTTGTACAAAACTTTTTTGGGGGAAGAGGTTCTAATTTTCTGTTTAAAATGATAGCATAATTTTATTTCACCAGAAATTTTGTTAAAATAGCAGAGAACAATCAAATCAGATCAACCAATTGGATCTTTTCAGTGTTAAACCCACTGGAGTATTGGCTGATTATTGATTTGTTTTGTCACATGTCAGGGTTGGGTACACTGATAAATTACGTATCATCATCCTTTGCTTTAGGGATGCTCATGATTTTGTTAAGAAGCAAAATAGTTAAACATAATATCTTGCAATTATCGACTCAATGTGGCAATGTATTAGAGTGAATAGGCAGAAGCAATTTATTCTGGAAAGGCTGAGAAAGACCATGTAGAGAAGGTGGTGTTGAATTTGAACTTTTAAGGATGAATATCATTTCAGTGGACAGAGAAGCAGAAATTAGTGTCTAGAGGGAGGAAGGATATTAAGGGAGAAAAAACTGCCTGGACAAGGCATACCATGGTGTGGTCCCACGATGGCTGGATGGTAGGTGTTACTGGAATCTACAGCTGTTGGAAAGAAGTAGAAGTAATAAAGTCAGTTGCAAAAGGGCTTCAGTAGGAAGCTAGGTATTCTTTAAAGAGCTCTTGACAAAGGACCCTTTGATTTAATTTTCATATGCAGGATTGCTTTGTTGACAAATTCTTTCCCCCCTCCCTTCCTTCCTCCTTTCCTTCTTTAGTAAATTTATTTGAATGTTCCTTTCTAGGTGCTAGGGATAAAGAAGTAAACAAAGCAGAAAAAAAAAGTCTTATCAGTGTGGTGCTTACATTCTAGAGGCAGAGTTTACTTTATAGACCATGTAAATGGCAAGATAGTAAATATTTTAGCCTTTACAAGCCATATCGTTTCTGTTGCAACTACTCTAGTCTGCCCTTGTAGTGAGAAAGCAGCCGTAGACAATATAAACAAATGGGCATGTCTCATTTCCAGTAAAACTTTATTTACACACTGAAGTTTGAATTTCGTATACATTTTATGTATCAGAAAATATTCTTTTCCTTTTCTTTTGTTTTTTTCTCCTACTACTGAAAATTGTAAAAGTCATTTGTACGGGGTTACAAAAACAGGCAGGTTAGATTTGGCCTGCAGGCTGTAGTTGGTCTAACCCTGTTCAGATTAATGGAGACATTAGGCACAGATATTAGCTGGGTGAATCAAAACTGATTTACATATTTAAAGGATTTAGAAGATAGTGCAACCAGCATATAAAGCAGAGAGATTCATCAGTTCTTCGGGAGAGACGTGGAAGTACAAGCTGCTGGGCCATGGGCAGTCTTGGACATTAATGTCTGAGCGAGTGAAGGTTACATCAAATCTTATGGAAACTCAATTGCCCCCTTCCTTGTCTGGGCTTATATTCTTATGGCATATCTGTATCTGCGCTAGTCTGGCTATGTTCTGGAATCACCTCATCTAAGCCAGGTCCCTGTCATGAGTCTTGTTAATTATATAATATTCAATGTCCACTCAGGCATGATCACTGTTCATCTCCCTCAGCCTACCCACGAGGACACAGCCTGGTTCAAGTACTCTTCTCAAATGAGGACTGCAGAATTATAGTGAGTGCTAGTTTGTGAGAGTAAGCTTTCGGGCCTTCAGGTGAGCTGCAAGACCTTGCTTACACATTTGAATAACAAGCTTTTTATCTGCTCACGATGTTATTATGTTTTACTGTTGAAGTTCTGAAGTCATTGCTGTTTGGGATCCAAGCCCAGCTCTGCCTGTGATAGCTGTGTAACACTAGGCAAGTTATTGAAACTTGCCCAGCCTCAGTTTCCTTATTTGTAATAATGGGAATAATGCTCTTACATAACTTACAGGGCTGTTGCATGTAATGAAATAATCCTCATAATCCTTATCAAGCACATAGTAAAGTATCCGGTATGTAATAAAACAAATAAATAAAAATTGACTGTTATTACTATCATTATGATTATAGAAAATAAGAGAGGAAATTCAGCATTCTTTTCCTAGTAGAGTTTTAGCTATTGTTTTTGAGATTGGATGAATATTAGAAAGAGGAGAGAACTAATTAACTTTGAAAAATCTTGACCTAAAATCCTAAAAAATCATTTAGAATATTACAGATAACTTAATACACGGGGAAATTAAATATGAGCTGCATCGTTTTGAAAGAACACAATCAACCATTAAACATTTCAGAAATTTAAATGGAGAAACGTTAATTAGTTTTACTATGTCAGCTACATTTTTAAATGAAGGATTCTTAATTCTCTTGAAAACATACCCTAAACAGAGTCATTTGTTAATTTAGTACTGTGTGTGGTAGACCCCCAACTCCTATAAAATGAATACAAGCCTCTATAATATATGTTATATTTACCACAGCTACTGTTGACTTCAGCTGCTACAATTAGAGTATGCTCTTTTAACTTTCTTCCCATTGTATTAGAAGTTGCCTTGGTCTGACACCAGTAAGAGGATTTTTATTTACTTTCTATTGCTGGGTAGGATTTTAATTGGTTTCACGGCTCTTAGTCAAGTATCACTTTATTTCTCAACAAATGATTCAGAACTGTGGGAATCATGCCATAATTTAACTGTAGAAAAATTTAGGACCTGGGAATGTCACACACACAAAACTGCACAGTGGAGAGAAGGTTGTGCTGAACTTTATAAGAATGAGTGAAATGCTACTAATTCACCCTTGTAGGTTTTGTGCTTTGAAGTTTTTCTCCAACCAAGAGAGAAGGCTAAGTTGATCACTGTACATTTTCTTTTCCAGTACAGTGGAAAAGACTTTATGCCCAGTGGCATGTATTTATACATGTATATTAACATAAATATGCCGTGTGTGTGTGTGTGTGTACAATTAGGGCTTTATATCCATGGAATTTTCTTCTTTGTTCAAATTGCACTGATTTATACATGGCCATTAAATGTACAACCAACCATTGAGTGAATTATTTGTCTTGCCCTCAGTTTTCTCATGGGTGAGACAAAGCTTATATCTTGAAACAGGTTATTGGAAGGCATGAGATAAATAGGTATAAAATGAGTAGTTCAATGCCTGAGTCAGTAGGTGCTTACTAACTACTTGATTTCTCTCCTTCCATCTTTCCTATGACTTTACTTTACCTTCTGATCCAAATCACGCTTTAGCTACCATCATGTCTCTTCTCTCATTTCTAAAATCACACATTTAATTTATTTCCCTTTTAATCAAAAGCAGACAAATAAACTAAATATGATAATACTGTTTCAGAGATTTTCTAGTTGTAAATGTAACAAGCTACCCTAAAGATAGTCTTTAATTAATTAATTAATATAAACAGAATAGTCTAATTATGAAATGAGCATGAATCTCCAGGCTTTTATGGTGTTTATGATTGAAAATGATAGTGTAGATGTCATGTCTGTTAATAGCTGAGAGTTTTGGTAAGTGACCAACCACCTCAAATTATTTCCTCCTTGGGCATCTGTGAAGATGGGTTAAGGTTTTTACTTACCACCATCATGTGGAGACCCTTATGTTCTGTTTCTCTCTCTGGTGAGCCGTTAAACTCATTCATCCCCATTGACATCTCCCACATAGTAAGATGGTCTTAGTTACTCACAATTCTCTGCCCTCCAAAATATGCTCCTTTATTGCTATGATGTCTCTGACTATGCTGGCTGCCAGGTCCTGTAGACTTTTCCTTGTCTTCCAAGCCTTTTTGCTAGTAAGCCTGTTTTGTCACTTAATGTTTAGAACTATTTGTAGCTAATGCTGATGAAATTGGTCTAGAGGTTGAAATTGGTCTCACATAGGCATGGCTATTGGGCATGGCTATTGCTCTGCAAAACTGTAGCTTGCTTTGAGGCTTTTACTATACTGAATCCCAAAGTTGGTCTGCTGAGTTGCCAGAGGACAGACAATATATGCTTAAAAATTTGTAATAATAAAATTTTATAGTTGAACATTTCTGGAGAATCTCCTCCAGGACAATATCAGTCAGGTCTGGGACTAAAAGTTTAACATAGCGGAGATGTCCACAGCCAGAGTAATGCGTACAGCATTGCCACAGCAACTGTAAGAGGTCCTGTGTTAGACTGCGTGAAGAACCAGTCCGATCGCTCTGCCGAATCCATCCTGTCTGACTAGCTTATTGTGTTAGTAAAAGGGGCTTCAGTGAAAACAACATAAAGCATTGTCTGTCTAATAGAAAGATTTCCTAGGCTGAATATAATTTTTTTCTGCTCTCTTTAAAATTTAGTAACCAACATGTTGAAAAAGTTTATATATATATATATATATATATTTAATTATTCTCTTTTAATTTATTTATTGGCTTTTGGCTCTATCTTTCTTTTTAATTTTTATTTTATTGTGGTCAGAACACTTAACATGAGATCCACTCTCTTAACATATTTTTAACTATACAATATAATATTGTTAACTATGTTGGATAGCAGACCTCTAGAAATTATTCCTCTTGCATTGCTGAAACTTAACATAGTTGATTAGCAGCTCTCTATGTTCCCCCTCCCCTGTTCCTGGCACCCATTGTTCTACTCTCTGCTTCTGTGAGTTTGACTGTTTTAGATACCTCATATAAGTGGAATCATGCTGTATTTATTCTTCAGTGACTGGCTTTATTCCACTTAGCATAATGTCCTCCAGGGTCATCCATGTTGTCTCAAATGACAGGATTTCCTTCTTTTTTAAGGCTGAATAATATACTGCATTTTCTTATTTTCTTTTATTTCATTTTTAAAGATTTCATTTTTTTCCTTTTTCCCCCAAAGCCCCCCGGTACATAGTTGTATATTCTTCGTTGTGGGTCCTTCTAGTTGTGGCATGTGGGAAGCTGCCTCAGCGTGGTTTGATGAGCAATGCCATGTCCGCGCCTAGGATTCGAACCAACGAAACACTGGGCCTCCTGCAGCGGAGCGCGCAAACTTAACCACTCGGCCACGGGGCCAGCCCCATACTGCATGTTCTTTATCCATTCATCCATTGATGGACATTTAGGTTTTTTACACATCTTGTCTATTGTGAATAATGTTGCAGTGACCATGGGATGCTTAATATCTCTTCAAGATTCTGATTTCAAATTAGAATGGCTATTATTTTTTAAAAAAGACAAGTGTTTGCAAAGATATGGAGAAACTGGAACACTTGTACATTGTTGGTGGGAATGTAAAATGATGCAACTGCTATATAAAACAGTATGGAGGTTCTTCAAAAAATTAAAAATAGAATTACCATATAATCCAGCAATTCCATGTCTCTTTCATCTGATAACAGCACATTTGTTTCGGTACATGCGGTTCAAATGAGGTTAACCTTGACACTAGGTATGAGCATGTGATGAAGCCTGGCCAGGCTCATGCTCCTTTGATTCAGCTACAGGGAGAACATTAGAGCTAATGAGGGAAATTGTGGGATTTCTTTTCAAGAATTGTTGGAATAGAGAAGATCTCTTTCCGTGGTTGTGTCTGATAGAGTGGAATGAAAGCCTGTAATTGCTGACCACCATCTTGCCATCAGTAGGAGAGAGCTTCCTTGAGAATGGCATGAACAAAGAAGAAAGCAAGACATATTTGAACCTGTGGATCTTCCTATACCTGGTATTTTCTCATCTAATTAAGTGTTCTGTCTAACATTCACTTTAACTGAGGATTGATGTTTTACCATATTGATATGCCATAATCTATCAATCATCTATTTAATATTTTGTCTGAAATGAACAGCCATGTGTATAAGTGTTGGTACTTCTGTCAGATGTAGATGGCATTGCTGCTTCAAAGTATGTAAAGGCTTTTTAACACTTTTCATATGGTAGGCAATACATTTAATGTATTGGGTTTGGCTAGGACATTCTGGTTTAGAATTTTGATATTTTTTCCCAGTTTAAAATATTCACAAACTGTTATGAAAAAGTTTAAAGATAAATTGAATGAATTATTTTTCTTAGAAACGTAAGAAACAGAAATCACTTCTAATGTAGTGTTAAAACTAAGTCAAGAAAATTGATATGTTGCACAGGCACATATGGGCTAAGTGGGATCTTCAGGCAGCTGTGTCTGGTGTGAAATGCTTTTGTGCTTTTAGACACCACTCAGAGCAGTGGAAAACCTGAGCATGAGTGATTCAGGTATGAGTTATATGACGTATGAGATGGGGAGAGTGAAGGAGACCTGGCTAGTCATGTCTGGGTCGTCCCCCTTGGTCACTGCACCCCTTTCCCCCCAAGTTGAGAGGGGTTATCAGTGTAGCTCAAGGTACATATAATCCCCACCCCCACCCTCACACACCACTGCACACACTCCTAATATGGTGGGAGTTAGACTTCCCTGCTGTTATCTTGAGTTCCACTAACCTGCTAGTATGTTTACCTAGCTCTCAGGGAGGCCTTCCTGTGACTTTTCCCTTTCTACTGCTCAGCCTCTCCCCTCTTCAAGGTTCACAGCTCCTCTCTGAAGTACACTCTCCTTTGACCTCTGCATATCCTGAAGCACTCCTTTGCTAAGCTGAACAACATCACGTTTTTTCCTTCTAGTTGAAGGGGTAATGCTAATTACATTTATGTAAGTATAGAAAATGTGTTCATTGTAATTGACACTTTCTAATTGCAAAAAATAATTATAAAAATGAATGTTATAGTAGAAGAAAGTACAGCAGCTTTGTAAAAAAAAAGGAAATAAAAACATCTGGTTCTCATCAGAGCTGTTCCATGTACTATCTGTGAGACCTTTGTTAAATTACTTAACACTGCTCAGGTCTGTGTCAGCTTTTTCAAGCCTTTGTCGGTTTTTGCAACTAAGGAGCCCAGCAGAAAAGAAGCTTCTTCCAGATACCTGGACAGGGTATTGATTTTACAAATGGCAAAGAATGACCCAAGTGGTCAGGGAGCCCTGTGCTCCCATCCGTGCAGTTATTGCTGCTGTTTACATGCCCTGAGGCCCAGGACCACATAAGGGACAAAAGGGAACAGTGCAAAAGAACTTCCAGAGTACAGAGAGGAAGAGCACATAGAACAGCCCAAAGTGACAGCACCTAACAAAATAGAAATGCTGGAATAGACTCACTCTCTCTGTTATATTTCTATTTATCTCTCTCACTCTCTCTCACCATAAGAAGTTTAAGTAAAATCAGATAGGTAAAAAACAAAAAGACTTCCTAAAATTAAAAAAAAAGAATTAAAATATTTATCAGATGAATTGAAGGAGAAGTTGGCCAAGTTGAGATCAGAATTAATATTTAGGAAGACATAGTGGAAGAAACAACTTAAAACATGGAAGAAAAATATAAGGCATTGAAAATTATGAAGGTAAAGACAAGAAATATGGAGGTGGATTAAGGAGACCTAACGTGTAAATATTAGGAGTCATAAAAGAAGAAACTGTTTTAGATATAAATGAAGCAATAATTTAAAAAAAAAAAAAAACATAGACGAGAACTTCCCTGAGCTGAGTTCTTGAGTCTGTAGATTAAAATACCGCTTCTGGGTATATATCTAAAGGAAATGAAATCACTATCCCAAAGAGATATCTGCACTCCCATGTTCATTGCAGCGTTATTTACAACAGGCAAGATAAGGAAACAACAAGGTATCCATTAACATATGAATGGATAAAGAAAATGTGGTATGTGGTATACATAATGGAATATTATTCAGCCTTAAAAAAAGAAGGAAATCCTGAGATTTTGACAAATGGATGAGCCTGGAGGACGTCATGCTAAGTGAAATAAGCCAGACAAATACCGTATGATCTCAGTTATATGTGGAATCTAAAAAAGTCAGACTCATAGAAACGGAGAATAGAAGGCTGGTTACCAGGGGAACAGGTAATGGCGGTCGGGGGGTGGGAATGAGAAGATGTTGATCAAAGGGTACAAAGTTTCAGTTATAAGATGCATAAGTTCTAGAGACCTAATGTACAGTATGATGATTATAATTAATAATACTGTATTGTATACTTGAAATTTGCTAAGAGAGTAGATCTTAAGTATTCTCACCACACACATAGAAGGTAAGTACGTGAGCTGATGAATACATTAGTCAGCTTGATTGTTGTATTCATTTCACAGTGTTTATGTATGTCAAACCATCATGTTGTAACCCTTTAATATATACACTTTTTATTTGTCAATTGTACCACAATAAAGCTAGAAAAAAATCCCCATGAATTCTAGGCATGATTGAGGAGAAAAGACACATACCTCAGTAAGTCCTGGCAAAATTCCTGAACTGTATGGATTAAGAGAAATTATACAAGTTGTAGGCTGGAAGAATATAGTTTTAAAATAAAAAAAAATCAGAGAGATTGTGATTCTCATCTGCAACATTGAAGTTTGACAGGCAGTTATCGATTATGGAGAGAAAAACACTATACCACAAGAATCCAATACCAAGTTAAGATATAATTCACCTGTTAGGTTAATGGTGGATAGGGTAAAGTATTTTGGATATTCACTGATTCAGAGAGTATATCATCTATGTACCTCATGAGAGATAGTTGTTTGGGAATGTACTCCAACAAAATAATAATATATCAGATCAGAGACCTTAAGATAGAGGAGAAAGAAGAAGGTGAGAGTACAGAGTGGTAAGTATTAAGACTTGATATATCTTTATATCTATCGATCTTTCTATCTAAATAGATAATAATAGGGGGAAGGGATATATATTATTTACATGCCAAATATTGATTAATGAAAAGGAAAAGACACCAAAGAAAAGCTATTAATAATCTAGAACTAAATTCACTATATTTAAGCAAAATGTAGGAGTTGTGTAGTGAGTTCGTGGATTTGGGGAATGATCAAGGAAAAAGATATGACCATGAGATAGCAGTAGGGCACAACAAGCTTTATTTGAGTGGCAATTTGACAGGTTTACAAGAAAGGGATGTCCCTTACAGCGTGAGACCTTCTACAGACAATGGTACCAATGGTACAGGGCACCACCCGAAAGGGGAAAAGGGCAAGGGAGAGGGAGATTATATGTCCAGGTGACGTCACTCAGGAAGATGGCAAGGAGTCTCTGGGTCAGGGAAGTGGTGGCATGGTGTCTTTTATAGTCCCTGTGGTTTGTCTTATCTCTGGCTATCGGATCTTAGATACATTTACATGGGGGTATGCATAACAAGCATGTTGTAAATGGCTAAAAATCTGCATATTTGGGTTACATTTAAAACAATTTGATGTGCAAAAAATTTGAGTTCGGTGTTGGCAGGCTTTTAAGCTAACAATACCAGCCTGCTGTGCAGGAGTAAACATGGGGCCAATATACCAGGGTCTTCTTTACCTCCTTTATATTACAAGTTGGTAATGGGAGAACAAACTCTAAGTGCCTAATCTGGGGGGAGAAAGAATGGGAAGTAAGAGTATTATAAATGTTTTATCTCATAGGAATTGAATATGGGAATCAGCAGGCAAATATATTTTCCTAATGGATAAGAAGCACCACGATTTTATAATTGAGAAATATTTCATTGTAGGTGGTAGTAAAGGGAAAATAAACTGATAGAATAGAAAAGTGGAGTGGAAGTTCCAAATTAACAAGCAGCAAGCAAACAAGCAAGAGAGAATGAATGATTAGCAGTTTGATCAGACGAGCAAAACATTGGAACAGGAAAAAAAATTCCAAAAGGAAACATACAATGAAACAATTAAATAGACAATTATTTCAATTGTTACGCTAAATGTGAACAGGCTGAATTCAGTGTTCTATGAAAAGACAGAGGGGGTCAAAAATCTACCCCTATTGTATGCCATTTAATGAGAAGCACAACTAGTGATATTATTATCAGACAAAAAGGTTGAAAACATTTACCAATACATAGAGAGATATTATGCATTAATAAAATGCCTAGTTTTCAAAGAAAATATAGTTGCCAAAAATCTGAATGTACCAAAAAGCATAGCTGCTAAGTACGCATAGAAAGAACTATTAAAATTCTGCAGAGAACTTGATAAAAGTACATTTATACTGGGAGATATTAATATACCTATTTTGGAGTCAGATCTATTAGACAAAATAATAGGGGACATAGAGGATTTGAATGATATGAATAAATGACATAGAAAAGCTAAGTATAGAAATTTACACTTTCAAGCAGAAATATTGTTTTAAATATCTATGAATTATTCACAATTAACCATATACGCGGCAATGAATACAGCTAGTAAAAAGGGTAGAACTTTTACAAGTGACATGTCACATTTGTGTTGGATTAAAATAGAATTAGTAATAAATAAGGAGACTGCAACCTCTTCAATGACTGGAAATTAAGAACAAGATTGCTAAATTAATTATGGATCAAAAGAGAAATTAAAACCAAATTATAAACTATTTTGAAAACATTCTAAAGGAGACTATTTCATAAAACAAAATAGCCTCAGCAAAAGTTCTGTCTAAGGAGTAACTTCAGTCAATGATCTGAAAAAAGGAAATTTATGTTTTCTTTTTTAAATTACAAGAAAAACAACAACAAAAAATAAAGTAGGTAAAGGGAAATACTAAACCTTAAGTCCTGTAATAAAAATGAAATAGAAAGGATAAATAAAGTAAAACTATTTATCTTTGGGTGTTCAAGAAAATCAATAAAACCCTGTTGAACTAAAGGGAAAAGAGAGAGAACAACACTATATATGCTTAGGAATAAGAAAGGTCACAAATCTACACAGACTGCAAAGATTAAGAACATATGGAAACACTATATGCAGCACAAAAAATAATCAATAAAAATCCTAAAAAAAAGTTGAGGCTACTACATCTGTATACACTCAGATTTGAGAAGACCTGAAGAACCAAGACAGAGAACTTAGAAGATAATAAAGAAAAGAGACACATTTTGCTATGAACCAATTAAAATTTTTATGGCAAAAAATATTGTAAATGAAAAAATTTTATATTCATATAACTTTTTTCTTTCTTTGACCATGAAGAAAGTAGGGAAGGATGTATATCCTTGGCTGTTACTACTTTTCACATAGTGGTGGGGAAAAGGTGGTTTGGGTTGAGGGGTGGAAAAGTGATGGGTAGAGTAAAGAGAAGTAAAAACACTTAATACCTATAGACTGTATCTATAGTTTAAAACCTGCAAACTCGGAACAATAAAGTCCTTGAATCCAGCGAATACCTCATCCTAACAAAAACTGGAGAGAACAAGTGTGAGAAAGACTTCTAAAGTATTTAAAAGGTAAAACTATTTCTTCAACCACATTGTTTAGGGAGAGTGTTTAATCAGACTCCATTGTATATCTTTTATAGAATATATATGTACATTGTATAAAGTAGTTGTTGAATGTCATAATACATTGATGAGCCCACAGAAAAGTGCCTTGTATAGTGTGTGAACTTAATAAATACTAGTTTTCCTTCTCTTCAAACCTCAATTTTATTTTTCATGAAGCTATTCTCTTATCCGATTTTGAGCAGATCTTTCAATTTCACTTATGGTATATTTTGAAGTGGTAATGACCCCATTAACTGCTTAAGTGCCCTACTAATATCAAACTGATTGTATTTTGCTGTGAAATAATAACTGGTTTCCTAAGAAGCAATAACTAGTTTCTTAAGGAAGAATCATGACTATTTTCCTTTTCCATCTAAAATCCTGGGTTAGAAGAAACCTTGATTTGTCTTTGTGGGAAGAAATCCTTTGAAATTTTTGTTTCAAGAATACTAGTATGGAGTGAGATTTGATACAATGAACACAAATCAACATCATATATCAGTTTGACCCATAAAGTCAATAGCACATTTCTGAAACAGAGGCACTATAAGTTAGTAGAAGCATAGAAAACCTGATTTGCGCCTGGCTCAGGCATTTACTGACCATAGGGTCTAAGACGTGTTGCTGAATTTCTCTGAGTCTCAATTTACACAAGAGGGTCGTCCTGGTCTACCTACTTAGAGTTTGTTGTGAAGGTCAAATGACTGCTTTATGTAAGAGGGCTTTGGAGCAAGAACTCTGCTAACACACATGAAGTATAATAGTCACCACTCAGACAGAACTCTGCCTTCAGGCTGATCATCTCTAGGGACCCCTCTGTTCTTCTGGAGTCCTGCCTTCTGCTCTGTCCAGTTGGTCCTATGGTCAACTCTGCCTGAAATTACATTCTAAAATAATGTTTTTAAACAGTGTGATTGAGTAGCCTTTTTTTTCCTTTAATCTTTTCCGTTAGACCTTAGATTTTACTTGTTATTCTCCAAATACGTCTAGAAGGAATTTATCAGTAGTACAAAATTTGAATCTCTAGAGATGATGTTTGAATAATAATAGAAAAGATTATTATTTTTTGGCCTTGGCATAAAAGTATTCCATATTCGGGAGATCTACAATTGGATTGAATCTTGATACAAGTGCTTAAAATACAAAATAAAGTTAGTCTACTTGCAATCATTTAAATTCTGTAAAATGTGATTTCATAAAATGACTAAAGACATAATTTTCATGTAGCAATAGATGCCATATAGCCTTCTGGAGGAGATGATATAAAGGTGTAATAAAATATTATGTTCCTCCTAACAGTATTCTTCAACATCAATATATTATGTAATTCTAAGTAATTACTACAAGTAGATGTTTACTGGTACTACAGAAATTCTATTTCTGTTATAAAGAAGACTACTTGTACTCAACATTTGAACTTTATGTCTTGAACTCTTTCTTTAATCACAATTTACAGAATTTTAATAAATAAAATAATTCAACTTTTATATTATTTCTATAATCTACAAGAGACAGGTATTAATAGGGTAATTTTCTCTTGATGAAAGTTAACTATTTATTTTGGTGGTTTCTATGTGTTAATATTACCTCACAGCTTCTACAATGATGTATTTCCGCATTCTGAATTTTACCATAGCATGATCTGATTATAACATAAATTATTAACATGCTTTCAGCCTGTTAATTGCTTAATCCTAGTTGCGGATTTAATTTTTTCTATTAGGTCACCACAATAGTTTACAATAATTCTGAATACTACTGCTTTGTTAATAAAAATAAGCAAAATAATGCCATTAACTGCAGTTTTAGTTAGTTTCAAATGAGGGGCAGTGTAGACCATTTAGAGTGTCATAATTCACATTTTTTTTTTTTGCAATTAAGTTGTACATGTCTTGTAGCTATGTCTGTCTATATCTACCCTTCATTTCTATCTATCTATCTATCTATCACCTATCTATCTTTTATCAGTTGAAGTAAAATAGGATATATGATTCCAATTGGTAAATAACATGATATGGGGGAAACAGCATGTGCTTTGAAATCAGACAAGACTGAATTTCAGCTTTACTTATTAGTTTTATGATAACTTTTAAGCTGGTAGATTTCTCTGTCTCAGCTCCTTTATCAATAAGTAACACAGATAGCGGCTGAGTCCATCTCATTTTATTTCACAGGATAGTATTGTCTACCCAGTGGTTGTCAAACCTAATGTGCAAATCAGTCCCATGGGGATCTTGTTGAAATATTGATTCTGATTCAGTAGGGCGGAGGTGGGGCCCAAGATCCTGCATTTCTGATAAGCAGGTGGCCCACCTGGCACAGATTGAGTAGCAAGGTTGTAATGTATACTGGCATGCAAGAAGATTTGATTCTGTGCTGAAGTGCTCTTCCCACATCTAAAATGGGCATAATGACATACCCTTTGAAGAGTTATCGTGGCAGTTAAAGATAAAAGATATATAAAATGCCTGCCCTGACTTCTGCCACAGGGTAGGAGCTCAGGAAGCATCATCACTGTGGTCTGTGTGAAATAAATCATTTATATTTGGCACTAAAGCAGGGAAGAGCTGGGAGTACTATAGGAATAGTTTTGTCCAGACTCCCTTTTGCTTATAAAGGAGGAAACTAAGACTTCTAGAAGGCAAGTTTCCAGAGGACAGAAACCCAGACCTCATGATTCTGAACTTAACACATTTTCCATCCCATCATAGTGCCTTCCTTGTCATAAAAGCTGCATACATTTCAGGTCTAAAAGATGCAGTAAAGAGTGATCTAAATTTAATTTTTCAAAGAGGACTAGGACTTAGAACTCATTTAATCATAGAAAAGGAAATTCCAACAAAGTTAAAAGATGTCACTGAGAACCTGAACTTCCTTGAGCTATAGTTCCGTACTGTTCTGAATCTCTCTTTTTGTCACTTAAGGCAGAAAGTGGCACATTAATGTAAAAAAGACTTTGAAAGCTGTAATGTGTATTAAGGAGAATCTTGTGTAGTGAGCCAGCTAAGCTAGGACTGTCTGGTGAACCACATTGTCCAGGTTGGGATGTGTATTTTCAGCACCTCATTTTACCTTTCTGTGACTGTTTCCAATGACTACCTCTATCTCCAGGCACTGAATTTTCTCTTGCCTATGACATTCTCTGTCTCTAGGGAGACACCAATCAAATATACTCATTCAAGCTTTAAGAATCAAATGATTCCTTGTAGGTATATTTGTATTAAAAGCAAAAATAACAAACATACTTCAAAGAATAGGAAATGTGTTCAGGTTCATTTTTAGGGCCTTCTTGGTTTCTTTCAAGTAATATAGAAACTCTATCTGTTAAGTCTTACTAGATCAGAATCACTAACTAGATGTAACAAAGTCCAAGAAAGGTAAAATTTCAGAGAGCAAACTGTAACAATTACTCTAAAGGAGTAAAGGAAACTATTAAGAGAGAGCCTTTCAAAGCTAAACCTTGAAAGAGAGTAGAAGTTGTTCCTGGGAGTTGGGGAAGAGAAATGGAAAGATGTTGATCAAGGGGTACGAAGTTTCAGTCCTGCAAGACGACTAAGTTCTGGAGATCCAATGTAGAGCAATGCGCTTATAGTTAACAATACTGTATTGTATACTTGAAATTTGCTAAGAGGTTAGATTTTAAGTGTTTTCACCACAAAAAAAAAAAAAGAAAAGAAAAACTTAACTATGCAAGTTGATGTATATTGTGATGATTATTTCACAATGTATACATATATCAAAACATCTGGTTGTATAACTTAAGTATATATGTCTTTTATTTGTCAATTACACCTCAATAAAGCTGGGGAAAAAAGCACATCGGTCCTTTGAAGCATAGTTTAGACTGTTTATCAAAAAGCTATGTCTAATTATTCTCTCTCACTCTAGACTTTGTAACAACAGATTTCTTTTCTTTTTCTTTTTCTTTTAAAGATTGGCACCTGAGCTAACAACTGTTGCCAGTCTTCTTCTCTTTTTTTCATTCTTCTCCCCAGAGCTCCCCAGTACATAGTTGTATATTCTAGCTGTAGGTCCTTTTGGATGTGCTATGTGGGACGCCAACTCAGCATGGCCTGATAAGCGGTGCCATTTCTGTGCCCAGGATCTGAACTGGCGAAACCCTGGTCCGCTGAAGCAGAGCGCACAAACTTAACCACTTGCCCATGGGGCCGGCCCCCAGATTTCTTTTCTTAAGGACTTTTCAATTTGACGTTAGAGTTGGAGTTTTAAAGACTTAACTACCAAAGAATATCGGTACACAAATGGAAAAATAAAAATCTTTACAATGTGAAAAAAAAAAAGGCTGAAGCTTGAAAGATCACAGTAGGAGCCCTGAGATTGTGTTGGCTGTACCAAGTAAGTACAAAAATCTGAACGTGTTTGAGAGGGGAAGACAATATGAGTGTAAAATGATCAGAGAATTGTTAGATGATTGGTATGCAAGGTGACACATTTACTGTATACAGGAATTGCCTGTGTCTTTAGGGAACACACCCAAGAGATTTATGAAATTAGGATTCTAAGGGAAGGGGCAAAAGCAAAAAGAACAGGCTTATTAGAAGGGATCCAGCCAGGACAATGACAGTTTGAGTCCAAGCTAAGTTTAGCTGTTCAAACAATACTTTTGGTAGTCTCAATACTTCTTGACTTAATCTCATTATGGGAGATGAAAACAAGAGGGTTAGGTTAGAAAATAAAATATCTGGGCCAGAAAACAAAGAGAAATATAATGGAAAGAAGGCTTTTGAGCACAGCAAGCAGCCTTGCCCTACCTGAGTCAGAGAAAGAAAGGGGCTGACCTCAAAGCAAACTGAATCATTTAAAACATAGCTGAGCCTTCTTGGAGAAGAGTATAAAACAGAAGAGAGAAAGGAAATGTTAGAGGTATAGTCCCGACTGCAGGAAAATATGTAGCAAAAAACCCTTAACTCCAGGAACAATGGAAAGTGGTTGAAGTAGGGATCGTCCGAGGATCATAGCAGAGGGCTTTGTCCTCACTAAACCCCCAGAGTAACAGACTTTAGAAAGACCCTCTGCATCTTCTGCTCAGGGATCTGAAGAGGTGATTCTCTAGTTGATAGATGTGTCAGAATAGGTCTAAGAGGCAGGTTACTTAGGTCTTAGCAGTTTCCTGGGAAAAGGCAGTGATCACAGCCACCATGGCCTAGGATGGAGCTTACACTCCACTAAGTCTGAAGGTGCTAGGAGTATGATTGAGAAGTTTTGATTGTGCAGGAAGGACAAGAAAGGTGCTACAAATAAGCCCTTGGGTTTGCTGCCAATGTGTGTTTTTAAACTTTGGAGGAAAACAAGGTTGCCATTCTCTGAGGGAAGATAGTAGGCATAGATCAATTTCCCCCTCCAGTTATGGTAAATACAAAGGGCTAACTTTAACCTTTGGTGCAAAATTACTCTTGACTGGCTTTCAATTCCCATTATATACTTCCCATTGTATACATATTTATGTGTATATCTGTATATGTACATATATATATTTATATATATATCTCCTATGTATGTAAATATAGATATATCGATATCTTTGGACATCTGGTGTAGATGGATGACATCCTGGGGAAGCTGAAAACCTACTGCTCCTCCCTCAGGTATCACCAGTGTTGCTCTGGTCTTTGGCTACAGTACTGAGTTCTAGGAATGTCTTTTTTTTTTGAGCAGTTGCTCTAATGCCTAGGGATTGCCATGATGTCTAAATTTCGAGAGTGTAGAGCCACTGTCCTGATAGTCTTGTGTGTTCTATGAACTCTTCAGACTCTTTAATGGTGAGACACATAGGTGATTTTGGTGTTGAGCTAATTTAAATTTGGAGATGCTGCTTGTGTAAGACAGCTCAGGGTGGTGCTCCTGAAGGAAATCCAGTTTAACCCAGGCCTCAAGAGCTTCTCTGTTTGAGACCGATAAGAAGAAATTGGAGGACTTGAACTTATATTTGGACTTCCAATTTATCTTAAGTTTGGGATTTCAACATCAACTCAAGAGAGCAGGATAATTTGACTTTGAATTTTAAATATTTTGGACAATTCTTTTTCCTGAAAATTTCATGGTGGAGACTATTTTCAAATTTGGAGTGCCTTTATGCTATTAATTTTGTTATAAAATCTTATAAACTGTATTGGATAATATGGCTGGACATCATTTGGGATTTGGATTAGAATTGATGGTGAGTTTTCAGCGTAGTACGGAATGGCATGGTGTTTAATTATTTTGTGTGTGTGTGTGAAATCTCATAACCTTTCAGAGTCAAACTTTACGTTACTCATAAGCAGTCTCAAGAGGAACAAAAACCTGCAATTATTGGCTTGGAGGCAGCATTGCCATGAATTTGGGAGCATGGCAGCCCTGATGCTTCATGATTGAGTACGTGAAGAAATCTGGGGACTTTTAGGGTGAAGGGACTTCCTTTCCCTTGGCTTCTCTTTTCATCCTCTGCCTTCCTCCTTCCCCTTGGAGGAGGAGAGTGGCTTATCTGATTGGTGGTTTTGGAGACAGAGTTGAGCATATTTAGCTCAGGCTCTTCCTCTTCCCTTCTCTTTGGGGTCTGGTAGCCTGCAGAGAACATACATTCTGCTCTGCTCCTTCATGGACTAAGATTTACTGAGGCAGCTCCCTGTGGAGAGGCCTCTAATTGTGCAGCAGTGCCCAGGTCTGGGTGGATAAGCCCACAGTGAGTTAGGCAGATATACTTAGTAAGTCCATTTAGCCGAACTCTTAAGCCATATATGTCAGTATTGCTTTTATCAATAATAAAACTCCATCTGTCTGACTCCTATGACTGTCTCTCAATTAGTGTCAAAATTGGGTAGGGAATGAAGACATCATTTACTGGATTCCTCAAACCTCAGCTTTGAGAGTCATGACATTTCCCAATGGTATAGATTATTTTGTTAATATTTTTAAAGTAAAATTTTTCTTATTATTCAATTATAACCTGTATCTAAAACTATAAGGTAGATTGGGCGTAAGATACTTTTCTAGATATAAGAGAATTTAGGGTTTAAATGAAAAAGACAGAAACATACAGAATCAGGATTTTGACTGGCAAGGAATCTTTGAAGTTGTCTATCCCAACTCACTCATTATTTTTTTCTTTTAACCATTGAAGAAACTAAGATCGAGAGAGGATAAGACATGAACTTAGGTCACACAGCTGATCTGTGGCAGAACAATTTCCTCTTTTCTTCTATAACCTTGACATGAGCTGGGTTTTAATTGTAGTTGAGTTAGAACAAAAATAAATGATTTCCAAAGTCTTATAAATCTAGGAACTGCTTTTTAAAACAAATCACCTAATTTAGCTCACTCTTCCAATAAAGTGTACTCTGTTGTTTATGGCACAGTCTTTACACTTTTGAGAAGAATAATTTTTTCTGTATCTTCTTTGTTTCACTTGATAAATACTGCTGTCTTTCTGTGTTTCTACTGGAGCTTGAAATTAATACAGTTTTCTATACCAGTATTACCAATTATGTGAGCATAATGATGGCTGTAGGGTTTAACTAATGTTGAAGAGCAGCATAAGGGTAGATTACATTGTTAGGAGGGGTGTGCCGTTTAATAAATGCATATGATTAGGCTGGAGAGACAGAGAATGACTTAGTCACAAAGGCAGTCTTGTGACTTTCTCATTCTGGGGTTGCCAACATTTCCCTCAACACCTTCAAGAATTTACACTTCTCTGTTTTGGTGAGGAAGATTGGCCCTGAGCCAACATCTGTGCCAATCTTTCTCTATTTTGTATGTGCGATGCCACCACAGCGTGGCTTGATGAACAGTGCATAGGTCTGTACCCAGGACCCAACCCCATGAACCCTGGGTGTGTGAACTTAACCACTACACCACCAGGCCGGCCTCAAGAATTTACACTTCCTAAGTACTGGTTCTCTCTCATTTCACCATGTGTCTTTGTTGCAGAATGTGTATTTATTTTTTATCTCTTTGTGTGCCTGTGATACTACTCCCTGAAGTTGGAATTTTAGATTAAGCAAGAATTTGGGATAGAATGAAAGATGATCATATGGAGACACAGGGAAGTGGCATGCCCAGAGTTGCATACTCACTTATAGGAGAACACTGACTAGGGCTCCAAACTCTTAATTCCTATTTTAATATTCTGGTCAGCATTTTTATGTATGTATTTCCCAGAAAGAAAGTCTTTTTTCTTTTGCATATAAACTTAATATAAACCCATTTAGAAACTTCTAGCAATAGAGAGAAGTGTGAAAATGAAAATACCAATTGTATACAATTCTACAATTCAGAGTTAACCTGCGTTGACCTTTGGTGTATATCTCTCCAGCTATCTCCCTCTGCCTATTTACACCTATCATCCTAGGGATTTATTCAAGTTAGTATAAATACCCATGCACCACTATTTTAATTATCAATATGATAGTCCATTTTTCAGATATACCTTATTGTATTTAAACATCTACCTGTTTCTTGACATATTTGCACCATTAGTATTTTCCCTTATGTTATCTGTTTTTCTCTGGCAATTAAAATATTACGGAATGTTTGCCTTAATATTTTTATTGTATAATTGTGTTATACTTTTGTATTTTATTTATCTGGGATGTATGGTAATGAAGGCTGTGGAGTAGAGTTTCAGGTTTGTATTTTCCAAGATGGTATTTCCCAGCGCTACTTACTGAATTGCCTATCTTTTTCTCCCACCACTGATGCATTGATGCCAGGTATTCAGAGGTTTATACTTGCAGATAAACTTCAGAATTATCATGTAAGTTTCCTATTTTCCGCCCCTTGGGATTGTATTGAATTTATAGATTTCATTTAGGGAGGAAACTGACATCTTTACAAGGTAGTCTTCCTATTCACCCAGATGCTAGCTCTGCATTTATGTGAGTCTTCTTTATCTCCCTCAGTAGTTTTACAGTTTTCTTCATTATAGTTCTGCACATTCTTATTGCTTATTTCCCTTTTTGGTTGTTATTACTGTTAGATCTATGCAATTCATTTATATTTATATTTAACAGTGTTAGAGATTCTGTATTTTTGTTTTAGTGTTTTGGATTTTCAACTATACAATAACGTATCTAAAAATAATCATTTTTTCAACCCTGCCGATATTTGTACTTCCATTTTATTCTTTTTTATAATTGCACCGTGAAGCACTCACATTACAATGTGAGTGATAGTACTGTTTACAAGTATCTTTACCTTTCTGATTTTAATACAAATGGTGTTATTGTTTTATCGTTTAGCCTGATGACTATGTCAAGTGTGTGTTCAATTAAATATATGACTTATAACCCTTATAATGTAGAAGTTTTATCTTCATTAAAAACATATATATTATGTGTATGTGTATATATGTATGTATATACTTATGTGTGTACATACACTATATATGTGTATAGTGTATGCTTCTGTGTATGTGTATATATACACACATAGATACATTTACACACGCATATATATATATCCTTTTAAAACAAATTCAAGTTGCCATGAAATAATTCTTTTGTTCTGTGATTACAGGAAACACATAGTGGCATTTTGTAATCATGGATATAACATGGGTAAATAGGAGTGATTTATGGGTTGTGGTAAGATGATCTTCCCCACTGTACCGAGTGTATCTTCCAATGTCGTGTTTTGCTTCTCAAATTCTGACTGAAAAGATTTCATCTTTTAATTAATGAATGTGCCTTTTATCAATGACTCATTCATTAATTTAAATTAATGTGGTGAATAATTCAAGTAGGTTTGACACCTTAGTATCAATTAGAAAGTCACCTCTTGACTATGTTGTGGAAAACATGGGGTCTGTATGGGCTGATTAAGGGGACAGCTACAACACAGGAAATTCTCTTAGTTCTTTCTGGGAACCGGGGAATGAAAGAGAATATTAGAGGTTGAGAAAAGTTCACTAAAATTGGATTTGAGAGTAAGAAAGTTGTTATTTTCATTGCTGTATTTACATTTTTATCTAGGTTCATGTCCAAATATCTCTTTCTCTAAAAAAATGAAGGATAAATCCATGCTCGAGGCTAAAGATTTATGTATTAAGTGTGAACGGGTGGCCTTAAAATAGTATATGTTTTGTGGAAGAAGAAATCCCCCAGGAAAAGTAGAACTTTCCTTTTATTGTGCCTACTGACTATGGACAAAGGCAGTATAGTCATATAGGATGGAAGGATGCAGAAAGCAAATGAATTTGATTCTGGAAAGAGTGAGAATTGGTAGTGGAGTTCAAGAAAAGCTACAACAGCATGAAAAATCGACAAAAACAGAGGAAGAGACTAGAAAAGGATGAAGATTAGAAGAATATTGGAACACCCAGACCAAAGACCTCACTGCTAAGACGAAGAGAGAATGAAGGTGGTGAGAAAGGTACTTGCCAGAAAAGAGAGCTCAGAAGAGGTTTGCTACTATGGTGGGGGAATTTTTGACCCAAAAAAATCCAGTTTAATTTTGACCCCTAAATTGGATTTTGTTTTCCAGAGACCAAGAAGGAGTGAGCACACCTTGGATTGGGATAAGGGCTCTACTCATTCCTTAAGAACTCCTCTGTGAGAAGAGCTAATCACTCGTTCTTTCCGCTGTGTCCCTCTGAACCTGGGACTAACTGATTTGCTGATAGCTGATAGGATGAACTCATCTCATGCCTTAGTAGAGCAGAGCCCTCTAAGACTCTCATCCAGGGTGCTGGGCTGACAGCAGTATAACTCTCAGCTCCCAGAACCTTGTATTTCTAACCTCAAGAGTAGCCTAATATATATACATATGCAAATCGTGAAGTCTCTTCTCTGTTCTCCAATTTTTAAATCTTTGTATTTTTCCTTATTAGTTTGTTTCTAACATCTTTTATTATTTTTATTTGATTTACAATGGACATTTCTAAATTTGTTACTTTTTACTTAATTGTAGAACTCTGATGAGTTTAAAAATCTTCTTTTGAAACAAAGCGACTTATTTTTAAAGTAATGTCCTGAAAAATGAAAAAAAAAACCCATCTTAAATGTCCAATTTCCTTAGTTTTAATTTTTCTGAAAAATGATGTGTCAACTTTCAGATGAGTTAGTCTACATGTAAGCTGAGACAAAAAAAAAAAAAAAGGTGACTGGAATTCGAGTTATTTTCTTCCTCAAAGGAAAAAAAAAGAAGGTCAGCCCCAGTGGTCTAGTGGTTAAGTTTGGTGTGCTTCGCTTCGGTGGCCTGGGTTTAGTTCCCAGACACAGAACTACACTGCTCTGTCAGTGGCCATGCTGTACTGGCAGCCTGCATACTAAAAAATGGAGGAAGACCCGTGGCATGGTTGTTAGCTGATGGCAAATCTTCCTCAGCAAAAAAGAAAAAAGAAAGAAAAGAAAAAAGATGATGCTTAAAGAAAGTAAAAACATCTGAGGAAATGCTAGGTTCAAGTCCATCCTGTATCAGAGATGAATACAAACAAGCAATATTTTCTATGTGCTTTCCATTAGCAAGTATACTCTTTCCATTAGCAAGTATATTAAAAAAAACTGCTGCAAACTTTACTTTGTTTTATTTCAGTAGGCAGTATTTTAGTCGGCATTATTAAAGACAATACTTTAGTAGACAAGTTTGGCTCATCTTTTCTTTAGCCTCTTGTTCTTGATTCCTTCCTATCACAGGTGTGTGGAATATTATCAAGTTGTCAGAAGAAATAATTGTTATAGTTAATATAGATACAAATGTTTGGATTGGCAAGATGCTTTCACAGCTTTGCCTCAAATATGTCAAAAAACAGTGTAAAGTTTTGGGTATATAGCCTGGGACACTCTGATAGAGCCAAATACCTCAAAATAGAAGAGCTGTGAACATTAACTTATGTTACAGAAACAAAATTTCTGGAGAGCCGTAAACTGGAGTTCTTGGTTCACTTTTTGTTATTTTAAAGGAATTTGCATGATGTTGCATGTGGTTTCTACTGGTTGTAAGCAGCTCCCCCAAGTAAGCAGACCCAGCCTGTTCATGTATTTACCATAATTAACGTTGGTGCAATGACGCTTTGTTGCTCTAAATGTGTTTCCTGGGGTCACGGAACTGACTTTGATTGAGTCACTTGGCATCCTTATAACTCCAACGGCACTAAACCTTTCATGGCTGCCCAAAAAGTCTTGCAGTAGATAAAACAGTAGTCAGAGTGACCGGCACCATTCTGTGAGGAGGGGACAGTGGGAAGGTTCTCTAGCACTCTAAATTCCTTCTCTTCCTGATACTCCCATTTACTGAGGACACACAGTATTCAAGCATTATTCCAGGTTTTTCCCAAGCACCATTTCATTTAATCCCCCATACAACCTTGAAAAGTGGGCTTTATTACCCTTATTTTATCAATAAGGAAATTGAGTGTAAGAGAGATTAAATCCAAGGAAAATTCAAGGCAAGGAATTAAACCTAAATTTGTCAGGTTCCAAAGCTTGTACTTTGTTCACAATGTCAGGATATTCCTTTGTTGACTTATTTTGGTTCTCATACTCTTTTGTCCATTATCTATTGTTAAGAAATATAAACAATATTCATAAAAGTTAGTTTTTTGTTGTTTAAAGCAGATCGAATAAGTGGCTAATTTTTTTCGAAGTCTTGCTATAGTCTTAGATTTATATTGAAGTTTACCTAGAGATTACCTTCTGAAAGTTTGAAGTTAATAGGAAATTTTGTTCTGCGATAGAACATCGATACTCTCCATCCAGTACATGACATCATATTTAGTTGATCAATGGTTATATATGAGACAGAGAGCTAAGAGAGCAAAGTCTCAATCAAGAGGAATGTTGAGTACTTTTCTAAGGAGTCATCCTGGAAGCTATAGGACTATTGGTGGACTAGGGATATCAAACCCATTGAAAGAGAGTTAATGAGAAATGATGAGGGTTGAACTGAGGCTGATAGTGAGATAGATGCAGAGAGTGAATACTAGAGATTAAAGTCATAGAAACAATAGATATGGTAAAGGCAGAGGGATTAATCACACATTTATGGCTTAATTAATTTGGTTGGTGGTAATGCCATTCAGAAATGTAGGCAGTTTAACACGAGGACCAAGTTATGTTTTGAAAGTATCTAGGACACATCTCAGAGGACATATTTGGTGGAAAATTTGACCTAGTGATTTCAAGAGTGGTATAGGTCAAATAATTTGGGGGATCATCAGTGTATAGACTAGGCTTTCCTAAACTTCAAGGAATGCAGGCTCTTGTGTGTGTAGGTATGCATACTTCTTTTTCCCAAAGTCCTGTCTAGATTTTCATTTACATCTCAGAATCTCTAACCCCAGAAAGTTTAAGAAACACTGGTAGAGTGGATGACTGAAGGCACAGTTTGTTTTTTTTTTTTTTTTTTGAGGAAGATTAGCCCTCAGCTAACTGCTACCAGTCCTCCTCTTTTTGCTGAGGAAGCCTGGCCCTGAGCTAACATCTGTGCCCATCTTCCTCTACTTTATATGTGGGACGCCTACCACAGCATGGCGTGCCAAGCAGTGCCATTTCTGCACCTGGGATCCGAACCAGCGAACCCCAGGCTGCCGAGAAGGGGAACATGCGAACTTAACCTCTGTGCCACTGGGCCGGCCCCTGAAGGCACAGTTTTGATAAAACCACTGGAGGAAGAAGGAAGGAAGAGTATCAATACAGTGAGGAGACCGTAGGTCTGAGGATGAAAAACACAACCTACACCTGGTCAGGGTCCATTGGAAGAAAAGCAATGCAGGAAGAGCAGAGAAGGAGTGGCTGAAGAAATAAGAGGAAAACGAGAGAGGAGTGATGCCGCAGAAGCCCAGGAAGGGAGAGTTCCAAGAATGATGGTGTGGTTAGCCACCATCACTACCACAGAAAGTTCAACCACTGCAGGAAGTTCTTTAAAGATGAATGCAAAAAGTATCCACAGAACTTGGCAATATGGAAGTGGTTGGTGATACCAGAGAGAAGAGAAATGGAAGTGAAAACCAGATGGCAGTGGGAGGAAGACGGATTAGAGGGGACATCAGGTTAAAGGAAGAGCTTTACTTTTGAGGATGTTTTATTCTAAGGATATAGAAGCATTAGAAAGGGGACGATTTGTTCGAGATAAAAACCCAGAGAGGTGATTGCTAGAGCCTTGGTCCTGAGGATGTGAGAGATGATCAGATGTAGATATGCAAGTAGGTTATTGAGTCTGGGGTGAAAAGAGCAATTTCCAATTCTCCAGAGACAGGGAGGGAGTTGGAATCATGGTTGTAGATCAAGATAAACCTTGGTTGGCACATAAGTAACTTGAGGACTTTATCCTGAAGGCCACCTCGAGGTAAAAGACGGATATTTAGCGTTCCAATTCTCATGGTGTATATTTTTTCCCCCAGCAGTGTCCTATAACCTGAGCATGGCAATGGAGGAGAGCAATGATTGCATAGATTCAGTGATGGTTAGGTTTTTGTTTTTCTTTGCTGAGGAAGATTAGCCCTAAGCTAACATCTGTGCCAATCTTCTTCTACTTTATATGTAGGTTGCCACCACAGCATGGCTGATCAGTGGTGTAGGTTGGTGCCTGGGATCCAAACCTGCGAACCTGGACCACTGAAGCGGAACAAGCCAAACTTAACTGCTATGCCACGAGGCTAGCCCAAGTGATGGGTTTTTCAAAGACAAGTGTGACAGACAAACAAGGGTGTAAGAGCGTTGTGAATGATAATCTGGATAGAGAAAAAGGTAAAGCTTGATTGGGTGAACAGAACTGGAGATTGGTAATCAGGAAAACAGTAATTCCATTTGGCCTTCCTTGGTTTTTAGTAGCGTCATCCGGTCTCTGCCTTCATCTTCACATGGTGTTCTTTCTGTGTCCATGTCTGTGTCCAAATATCCCCTTCTTATAAGGGCACCAATCATGTTGGATAGGGACCCATCTACTCTCATAGAACCTCATCCTAACTTAACTAATTTTACCTTCAATGACCCTGTTTCCAAGTAAGTTCACATATTAAGCTGCTGAGGATTAGGAATTAAACAAATGAATTTTCAGGGGACACAATTCAACCCATCTATTTTATGTAGGTGGTTTATGTAAAATACATTAGTAAAGTTAATTTCAGCTATTTCTTTTTACTTCTTTATTGTGGCTACTAGACACTTTAAAATTGCACATGTGGCTCACATTCTCTTTCCATTGTTCATGCTTCTTTATAATGCTGGCTAACACTGAAAGTGCACTTGGTATATACAGGGACTGTTCTAAGACCTTTACATATATTAAATCATTTAGCCCTTAAAATGACTCTACTCGGTACATGTTATTGTTTGCCCCTTATTATAGATGGATGCAGGAGTCTGCCCAAAGCCACATAGACAGTGAATAAGAGTCAGCATGTGAACACAGGCGTCCTGGCTCCAGAATCTGACCTGCTCTAGAAAGTGCCTCTTGAAAGAGAAATTAATATATTTTGTCAGTCTTGGGAATGTTAAAAATATCATTTCATCATATTACTTGGCATTGGATAATCTTTACTAATCTCCCTTTTTCATTTCCATTTTTCTTTGGTTTCTGCTTCAATTATTCTTGATAGCTTTTTACCTCTGGCTTCCTTTACCAATCAATATCTATGTTTTTTATGTTATTCAATGTGTGTTTTATTATGTGCTTTATGTACTTAGATACTTTTTACAGCAGAGCTATATATTTTTGCTATTTTAATTTGTCATCTGTTTTAAAACCTCTAGCTATTATTAGGAAACAAATCTTCTATATTTGTGGAATTCTCTTAAGAAAAATAACACACCTTATACTTTAAAATAGCATTTATATTTGTGGTTATATAAAGACACTCTTGAAAAGGTCAAGACAAAAAGCAAGAAATGAGTTGTGACAAAAGTTAAAAAAATACTGTTCATTAAGGGAAAATAACAGAAAGCCTTTTCAATCAAAGTGAGAGAAACATTTACAAACAAATTTGGTAGGCAATGGTAGATTTAAATGACTCATTTAATTAATATCAGGCTTCCTTACCGTAAAGCTGTGCATCTGTATGTTGAAAGGTGGCTGAATGGAAGGATTTGAGTTTACTTTCCTTTTCTGGTTTTATCGCTTGTTTGTTACATGACCTTGCCCTTAGATAGACAAAACGAATCAAGGCAAATTGAGTAAGAGGCTAGAGGAAGCTCTTTCAACTGGTACTTCAGGGACTCGAGTTCTTTCCTCTGACATTAGTACAACATCCCATTTTTCTACCTTCTCTAGAGCTTTATCTTTGACCTTGGTATTCTTTATCTTGACTTTGAAAGCTGTGCTTTATTTTACCCTTACTGCCCCCAGTTTTGCCCTGTGAATTTGACCTCTCCATCTCTCACTTGGACATAGTAATTTGGTCTTGACTTTCACCAGGCTTTTCCTGGTGAGCATTTTCTACCCTGACTCCATGAGCTTCTCCCTTTGATACAGCTAAAACTCCAATTAACCCTACCAGTGCAGCTCAGTAAGAAGACCCAGGCACTGCCGGTCTTCCTGACAGTGGAACTCTTCAATCCCTTTATAAATGGCTACTTCATGAGAATTTATAACAGTAAATGATTTCAGAAATTTGTATGATATTGTGAGACTTTTATGGTAAAGCGTTTCCGTATCCTATGATTGTATTTACATGTTGCTGAAGCTCTGACATGAAAAGTGAAGTCTAGTCGATCATCTAAATTTATTTTTCTGTTTCTGTAGAACACCCATGTTGTCAGGTGGGCCAGTACTTCTCAAATTTTAGCAAGTTTGCTAAAATTAAAAAAAAATCACCCACAAAGATTATTATAATATAGACTTCTGGATCATATCCCAGAGATTCTGACTCAGTCAATCTGTGTAGGACCCACAAATTTGCACTTCTAACGAGAGCCCCGATGATGTTTATTGTGTCTTTCTGAGGACCATATTTTGGATAGTGCTGACATTGACAAACCTCTAGGTGATCGTTTGGCCCAATTACTTGGTAACTTGTCAGTAGTAGGTAATATGTTGACCCCATTCATCTGAGGAAAAAATAAAAGTGAAATCAGAATATTGGTAAATTTTTGGTTTCCAAATGTTATATTATACATACGTACAATGAAAGAAGAGTGACTAAACTAAGCAGTGACTCTGGAAAACGGTTATCAAAGCTACAGTCCAGAAACCCTATATTAGGGAAAAAGATGGCTTAAGTTATTTGAAGCAGAGTACCTTAAAAAATGATCTTTCCCTAAAATATGCAACTAGTTATCTTCACCAAATGTGTACTTCAACACTGATTGAAAGACACTTTAAAGATTCCTGATATGGAAAAGGACTCCTCCTTATGGTTGGATGAAAACTTGTTTTTTTAACATTTAGGCAAATGTGCTGGTACATTTGTTGTTATGTGTAACATTAATATTGAGATAAATTCTATATTTCAATGATTGGTATAATTTCCACTGTCAGAAAATTAAGTAATATAATGATATTTAGATATCTACATTTAGATTATAGGTATCTAATGCCATTATTATTTTAAATAATGAAAATATAAATTATGTTTATTTATTTATTTTGGTGAGGAAGATTGGCCCTGAGCTGACATCTGTTGCCAATCTTCCTCTTTTTACTTAAGCAAGATTTTCCCTGAGCTGACATCTGTACCAATCTTCCTCTATTTTGTATGTGGGCTGCTGCCACAGCATGGCTTGATGAGTGGTGTGCAGGTCTGCACCTAGGATCCAAACCTGCGAATCCCAGGCCACCAAAGTGGAGTTTGTGAACTTAACCACTACTCCACCTGGCCGGCGCCTAAATTATGTTTTTTTTTTTTTTTAAATGATACAAATAAATAACTCAAAATTCTTGATCTAACATTTCATAAATGACTTATATGTTTATTTTTCTCAATAAATAAAATATTTGTTGAGTACATACTGTTAGCCCAGCAACCAGTTATGTAAGTCAGAGGCATAAAGACATAGAAGGCATCGATCCTACTTTTAGTCCATGCTCATGGTATAGCATGTGTAGACTCCCAATACATTCTACAAGGCAATATGGCTTAGGTATTTGAAAAAGGATAGAAATGTGATTTGTAACCAAACTAAAAAGAGGTGTGGAATTGATGGAAATATGTGCAGGTGTCTGTCAGTGAGTGTGGGGGGATGGAGAAGTGCAGGGGAATGAGGGGTCGTTTGCAATTCAAACTAGTGATCGCATTATGCATTCTGAAAATAGTTTATTTTAAACTTTCATAACTTACCCTTAAAATTATTATTATCCATTAAAATTAAGAGGATCTTAAAACAAGGTAATGAAAGAAGATATTTATGAGAGAAGCAGCATACTAAGGAACATAAGATAATGTGTGTGTATGTACCCAAATTTACCATGAAATTCTTTCGTCTGCTATGTGAGTGTTTACCAGTTCTTGTGCAAGGAGTACATTTGGCAAACATATCAAGAATAAATATAGAAATCTCCATAAAAATCATCTGTGAACGATGCTAGTTGCCTCATGGAGAAAGTACCCACCTCTAGGTTATCTCTATCTTTGACAGCACAGTATAACACTCTGCTTTTGACTCTTTTATTAAAATTAATATTTCATGCCAGTATTTAAAGCAAAAGCTTATTCTTGAATATATTATTTAATAGAAGCTTTTAGGTTTGCATTGTATATGTCGTAGACTTGGGAATTGGCCTTACGGTTCCCCAACTACAGTGAGCTGACCTGACCCAGAGCCCAGGTGCTGAGCTCTGACCTCTATTGCTGCATTCCTGCAGAGGCCACACCTCCGTGGGCAGCCCACTGTCAGACTGTGAGTGTGGCAGGGAAAATAAGGCCATTCCTAGGAGACACAGAAGGGCTATCTACCTGTGACTACCGACTTTGGCTCCTGCTGCCCTGACAGCCTTGCTGAATCTTTCTTAGACTACAGAGGACTGGGCCACTGCCTCCCAGCCGTCTCTTCCCTCCTTCACTCCTGGTCAAAGTTGCATCATGCTCTGAAAGCTCTCTTGGTGTTTCCTCTCTCCTTCCCAATTTTCTCTCACTGACACACCCCTAGTAAGATCCTTGCATATTCCCATCTTGGCATCTGCTTCTTAGAGGACCCTGCCTAACTGTATTGGTCAGACTTCTCTAGAGAAACAGACACAATGGGATATATAGTGAGGAATTGGTTCACATGATTATGGATGCTGAGAAGTCCCACAGTCTGCTGTCTGCAAGCTGCAGACTCAGGAAAGCCAGTAATATAGCTCTAGTTTGAGTCTGAAGGCCTGAAAACCAAGCGAGCTGGTGGTGGAAGTTCCAGTCTGAGGGCAGAAGACTGATGTCCCAGCTCAAGCCGTCAGGCAGAGAGAGCAAATTCTCCCTTCCTCTGCCTTTTGTTCTATTTAGGCCCTCAGAAGAGGGGATGATGCCCACCCACACTGGGGAGGGCCATATTCTTTACTCAGTTCACTGATTCATATGCTAATCTCTTCTGGAAACACCCTCAAAGACATACCTAGAAACAGTGTTTAACCACATATCAGGGTACCCCTTGACTCAGTCAAGTTGACACATAAATCTAACCATCACACTAACACATTGTAGCAGGGACTGTACAATCATGCACCAATGAGGCATACACTCAATGAATTTGAGACCGCTAATGAGGGCCTGTAATCTTGTTCTCTGACTACAGTGTCAATCATGAAATCCGAAAGGTGCTTACCCGCTGCTGGAACCTGTCCAACTCTAGGAGCCTTCTCTGTGAAGCTTTCTTTAAATTTTGATTCGCTCAATGGTGATCTTTTTTCCTTTGAGCTTCTTGATAAGATTATATACACTAGAATGGAAAAGTACCTTATTGTGCAGAGTGCTGTGTTGATTCCAGGATGCTTGCTTCCCTTTAGCCTTTTCATTCATCTATCCAACATTTATTGCAAATTGATTTTACGTCAGGTATGATCCTAGACACTGGAGCATATGTGCTATGTGTTGGGCATAAAGATTTATTATAAGAGGGGCACAATTTTTCTTCCCATATAAAGCAAAATAATATTGTCTTCAATTGCATTAAGGTAGTTTTTTTTGGGATGGAGAAACGAATTAAGTTCCCTAAAAAAAACTAAAGTAAAATATGAAATTGTCTTTCTGTTATATATTAAATAATGAGAAAGTCAACTCTATTTCTTGATATATGTAATTGATTTTTCTGGAGGCAGGGCGTGGTTCAGAGGCTTCTTAAGGTTTAAGTCACTTTTTTATTTTATTTTACAAGTATAATTTGTTTATTATGAAAAAGTAGAAATATAGACAAAGTAACAGAAACAAAATAAGCAAATTCTCTGTAACTCTAGCATCCAGAAATAATCACTGTTAACTTTATGCTGTATATCCTTCCAGATGTCTGACTGTAAAACACACACACACACTCTCTCACACCATGCACATACATGCATGCTCAGATATATTACCATCATTCATTTTTTCATACAGTTACTGAACATATATTCATTCATGTGTACTGTTCCCACCATCCTGAAGCTTGAGTTTCAGTACAGTGTAGTATCTCTGCAGTAAGGTCACTGGGGTCATTGGGTGACGTCTCTGTCCTGTACTACCGTTTGTCATTGGCCGTGTCACATTACGCGGCTGAGACTGGTTCCATGTCTTTAACATGGGGCAATAACTGTAACTATCACACAGGTCCTAGCGACTATACTCAAGCTCACATTCAGCACAGTGTCCAGTCTGTAATAGGGTCTGGGCCACTGTGGTCATTACTACACTTACTAGTCGCCCCTTCCTGATATTACTTAGAGATCACTACCTACCATAAAATTGATCAGTCCTCAGTGCTGTTCACTCTGGATTACACTGCAAATTGCCCCGTGAGTGTAATCAGGACATATTCTTGGAACTGAAGTGCGTTGTTCTCTCCACAAGCATGTATTATGTAGAGCACATCCATGCTGGTCAGCAGCCACAGAGACCTTGTGTTTACCTGAATTGTGGCATCTTGGAGCATAACCGCAGAACTCCATCAGGTGTCCCTGCCCCACCCCAGGGCCCTCTCAAATGCACTTTAGTGTATCCCACATGACTTTTTTCTTCAGATCATCCCAAACGTACCATCTAAATTTTTGAAATTTCTCTAGGCAGTAGCAAATCACCAGGAACTTAATATTATTGCCATTGATTACTATAGTCAACTTCATAAAACACATAACTTTCTTAAAAAACTTTTTATTTTGAAATAATTATAGACTCTCAGGAAGTTGCAAAAATAGTACATAGAGTTCCTTTGACCCCTTTTAAGAATGTTAAATGCAATCATCCAGTATGTAACCTTTGGAAATGGACTCTTTCCAGAAATCATACTCTTTCAAAATGTACTCTTTTCTCGTGACTATATACCACGAACATCTTTCCAATAAACTTGTGTTCTCATCTATTTTCATTTGTTCTTTTATGTGAGAAAACAAAAAAATTTAGAACAAAATAGTACAAGTCACCATAACAAAACTTGGAAAGAGAAATAAAATTGCCAAAAATATAAAATATAATGAAGGTACTTGGTTTTCAACCTTCACTTAATTAACACCAATAAAACAATTGTAATTTAATCTGAAAGTGCAAGCAGATTTTGGTCCTCATTATCTCTGCGTACTCCATATTAGACTCCAGGGGAAGCAGATAGGAAAGTAACTATGAATACCAGCGACACACAATTCTCATAAGCTTTTTAGCATAAAAGACGGCCATTTGCTCTACATTGGAAAAATCTTTTCTTAATTTTAATGAAATTATAAAATTTCATGATGAAAGCTTTCATTTAAGTTGGTGCCTTCTTTCCAAGCAATTTTCAGTAAAGACTTTCTCTTCAAAGTCACGATTAATATTGAGTATATTTCTAACATTGCTGAATATTCACCAAGTCATTGATATAAATTCAAGTAATTCAAATGTCAGGCTGAGTTCTCAGTGGTGATTTACTTGGGAAAGAGTTTTATGAGAGTGCATTATTAGTTTGCTGACTGCCTTAATATACAAAGGTTATAAAATGAATTTTATCCAAGCTATGAATTTTAGCCTACCACCAGGTAAATATAAATACCCAAAAGAATGCATATGACTTTAAAACTTCTGCAGAAATGGTCAAAGAGTGATTCAGCTTCTCAAATTATAGACACTCTTTTTTTCTCATTAAATGGTACATGTAGTCTTTTCATATTCTGAATGAAAATGGATCTGATAGCTGTTTTGATAACATGATATAATCCTGAGATTCACCTTGGTTTATCAGTACCACCCTTCTCTGATATCTCCCTAACACCGCTAACACCCTGAGTTTAACTATGTGTATACTTTGGGTATTTCAACTTATAAAACCATTCATATATTTTAAACTATCCACTTAAAAAACTTGACAGTGTAGATATTATTGTAAGTCAGATGGTGCAGGCAAGAGTCTCAGAGAATGATTAAATTTGGGTATTTCACTGTCTATCGGATATTTGATTTTTTAATTTACATGTTTCAACACATGACTTTATTAGTTTCCCCAGAATCAATCAGTTGAGTGTCAGGCTTACAAAAAACTGGCTTATGAAATAAATGTAGTATATTAATTATGGACTTATAAACATGTGTTTCAAATGGCGCACTCTCCTAGTAATAGGTAGGAAGTTGTCTTCTCAGGAGATTAAGTTATGGAGAAGGTTGCTTGTTGGATAATGAATTGATGTAAAGTGATTTGGATGTTTCTTAGGACACTGGTTCTCCAACTTTTGTTTGAGAACTTGGGAACTAGAAAGATAACAGTCCCTTGCTCCTACACCCGGGATTCTGATTTAGGAGGTCTGGCCTCCAGAATCTATTAATAAGCTTGTCAAAGTTATTCCTATGCCATTAAGCAGAGAAACATGCATGTAGGTGGTATGCCCATCAATCTGTTGTAGTTTGACAGTCAACTCAAAGGGCATTTTCACACAGTACTGTTCATATTAGTCAAAGCATCCTTTTCCAGGACAATGTTGAAAATACTTTCCTGCCTTTCCCTTCCCTCTCTCCTTCTCATATTCTTTTTCTAATAATTCTCATTAATTTCCTAAGTTAAAACATCATAGACAATTTGCAGTTAATTAAATTACATCTTATACCAGATGTACATTTTTTAGAGCTTTAAAGGTACAATTAATATGCAATAAACTACATGTATTTTAAGTGTACAATTTGATACATTTTGACGTATGTATAAACAGGTGAAACCATCATCAATATTAAGATAGTGAACATAATCCATTCAAAAAATATCCAAACTGGGCCAGCACTGGTGACCTAGCAGTTAAGTTCTGCATGCTCTGCTTCAGCAGCTCAGGTTTGGTTCCTGTGTGGGGACCTATACCCTGCTGTTAGTGGCCATGCTGTGAGGGTGGCCCACATAGTAAAAAATAGTGGAAGATTGGCATGGATCTTTGCTCAGGCCAAATCTTCCTCAGGAAAAAAAAATCCAAACCTAAAACCCAAAAGTTTTTTTGTGTCCCTTGGTAATTCCTCTATCCTACCCATCCTCACCCTTTGATCTTCAGGTAACCATTGCTCTGCTTCATATTTTAAATGGATCTCTTTCTAATGTGATTTAAGAAGGCATTACCAGCCTGCTGAGATTTTAGGGGCATCCTAAGATTTTGAGATGGCTATTTCTCAGGACAAATTCACTTTCTAAGTTGCATGTTGGTGGATTCCTGGCCACACACAGTGAAAATTAATTTCACCTTTCTGTATGGAAACATGATATGTGTCCATATTGTTTAAAATCTCCGTGCACTTTGACCCAGAAATTCTACCTTGAGGAACATAGGCAGGCATGTGCTTAAAGATATTTGTATGAAGGTGTTCATTGAACAGATCATTGTAATTTTAAAAAAAAGGAAAATTCATAGATATCTTTAAATAAGGGATTAAGTAAATAACGGAACGTCTGTACAGTAGAATAATATTCAGCCATTAAAATTATTTTATACATTATTATTTATTGTTGTAGAAAGATATTTATAATATACACTCATGAAATTCAATCACTGGGCACAGTATATTTATATAATATGGACTGTTAAAAATATATACATAAATATTTTGAAGAACATATTTTATATCAACAGTACCTCTGGTTGGTTGAACTCTGAGTATTTTATATTTTTCCTCATTTGTTTATATTTTCTAATTTTCTGCAGTGAAATAGTGTTTCGGAAACAAAATGTTATAGAAAATTGTATTTTGTATAATGAACTTAGCATCATGCTTGACTTCACATTTTTGGGGTGATTTATTTTTTCTTTATTCTTTACTATTTTTTTGTATGATTTACCCCAATATTAAGGCTTAATATTGGCCTGTCTTTGATATTCTTTCTTCTCATTTGTACTCACGCAGAGAGAATCAACTGCTTTCTTTATTATGTTCTCAAAGCAGTACTTATACATCTATAATTGTATCTATTATATAGTACTGCAATGACTTCTTTACATGTTTCTCTCCTACTGTGGAACTGAAATCCAGTTGATGGCACCAAGTGTGTCCTGTTGATTTTCGTTTGCTTCGGGGTACTTAATAAATGCTCACACAGAGACTGGAGAACCGAATGAATGACTTTCTCCATGTATCAGATGCAAATGAAAATGAGATCAACTAAGTTGCAATTTTTACATATAGATTTAGATTATTTCAGATTATGTGATGTTTAAGGTTGCATTCATTCTCTCATTTTAAAATCGTCATGAAATTAATTAACTTAAATAGATTTCTGAGAATTTAAAACAAGATATCCAGAAACTGTTATTTCTTAGGTCAATTCTTAGAAAACATTAAACATCCTAAAATTTATGAACAATCTTGCCCCTTCAATTTGGAGCAGTTTGGAAATATATGAAACTGTGTATAAGTCATGATTAGTGAAACTGTATGTGTCACCTCACTAATATATAGTTAAAAAGGATTTTCAATTTAATATATACATTTTATAACAAAACTGAGTTTAAAAATTGTATAATAAAAGGTACATATCCGAAAGGACATTTAAAATATTGATAAACATATAACCAATGAATATTTTGTATTAAGTAGATTTCATAATGTGTACTTTGCTAAGAGGAGTACAAAATATTTTTTGGTTTTAATCTTTATCACTAAGTAGAACACAAAATATTGAGAAAAACATCACTAAGGATGAGTTCTAAATGAATAATGAATAAACATTGCAATATGTTTGACTTTAGAAAAAAAACCCTTTTAAAATGCATGTCACATAAAGATAAAATTAAAAAAGAAATTATAGAGTTAATTACCTCATCGAGATACCTGCTAATTTGTCAGGAGAGAATATTATCTGGCATTCAACTCCCAAAGGAATCTCTGTTTTCAGGTGAAAGAAATGATAAAGTCTGTTAACTGAACAGCACAGCAGCCTGTTGTTTCCTAGTGCCCCAAGTAAACACAAGTCATAACTGAGGAGATCTCCGAAGACCTGAAATTCCTTTTGGACACTCTTGTGTCCACGGAGAAAGGCATTCCACAGAGTCGGCCTCCGTGCGTTATTCTGCCTCCTCAAAATTCTCCGTGCTTTGTTCCCTCTCACTGCTTTTACGAACCAGTTTGAAAGGCAATGGGGCTTTTCGTACTCTTTTTCCAGAAATAACAATAAGTAGAGACAGGGTGGAGTACTTAGGACATTTACATTGACAGCTGAATGTAATGTCCTATTATCTACGTAGCTATATATGCTATCTTTAGATGTACATGTAATTTTTTGAAATAGCCTTATTGGCATCATGTATGAATATCAGCTAAAGTTAAATGGCAAGAAACAATTCACACACAAAAAAATGCAATTCGAGAATGTCACCAACCATGGGAATGTAAGCAATGATTACTGAGGTGTAGATTTGCTAGGAAGGACGGGTATATAAAACAGACCATGGACTAATACTTGCTCAACTCAAAATATACGAGAGTAGGAGAGCTATGTGGTGGGTGGGAATGAGATTTTCCTTAAACGCATTATTATAAAGAGATAAATGTGAAGTCTTGGAAAGAATATTTAAAAACAACAAAAATATATATAGTGGAGAAACTCCACATCATGAAATCACATCAGTTTTAAAATCTCACCGCCTCTGTTAGAACATCCCTGGCTGTCTCAGCCCTGACTGATCCACGGCTGGCCCGAAGCAGAATGAAACTCTCTCTTCTTTGTAAGTGCTAATTTTTGGATCATCTCAAAAATCACATAGTCTTTGTCTTTCCTGTCATACCAATTTAGTTTATTTATTTATTCAACAAATATTTATTGAGTACCTCTAATATTCTAGGCGCAGTGCTAGGTGCTGGTAATACAAAGCTAAACACGGAGGGCTGGCAGTATGGCTTAGTAATCAAGAGCTCCAGGTTTGTAGTGGAGACATCTCTGGTAGGTCCTGGAAAAGTTGCTTAAGTTCTGTGTTTTGCAGTTTCCTCACTAGAAAATGGGGAGGAAAGCATTATCAGTCTCACAAGGTTCGTGTGAAGAATACATGGAAGAATGTATTTGTGTGTGTATATATGTATGTGTGTGTGTATAAACACATAATACGTCTTTACTCTTCACTGCAGATGCTCAGAAGTCACTGACATTTTTAAGTAAGGTCATGATAGTATCATATTTGTGCTTTTGAAAGATCACACTGGCAGGAGAAGGAAGGTAGATTCAAGGGGTGAGATTGGAAGTAGGGAGACAAGTTAGTGGGCTGCTGTAGTTGATAAGAGATAATAAAGGCTTGTTCTGGGGAAGATAGCTGGTGTGAAGGGTCGTCTCTTCTAAATGGAGAGAGAAGAGTAAAGGAAGGAAGGAATCCAGCATGACTTTCAAAGTTTCTGGTGAAACTGGGTGGAAGTTGGTGCTATTAACCTGAAAGAAAGGGATTAGGCCAGTGGATTTCAATGGGGGGTGGGGGGTGAGGGTGGGGGTTTTGCCCCCCAGGGGACATTTGGCAATGTCTGCAGATATGTTTGGTTGTCACAACTTGGAGCCGATTGGGAATTCTATTGGAATTTATTGGGAAGAGGCCAAGGATGCTGCTCAATATCCTGCGATGCACATGGCAGCCCTCACAACAAAGAATTATCCCACCCATATCATCGAGGTTGAGAAACCAACGTGAGGGAACTAGAAGCCAGATTTAGGCACTTTGGTAGAGAAATGAGATATTAAACTGAGGTTTGTACATTTTGAATTTGAAGTGCCTATTAAACATAGTGATCATTCTGCTTGAGGTACATGATTTGTTAAAAATGAAGTGGCAGAGTATTGGATAAACTTGAAAAATTAGCTGCAGCCGCGAATCAAAGGGCACAGGTTATGTATAAATAGTATAGAAAGATTCAGTTATGCCTATATGCAGAAATTATGTTTCCTTTCTAACACGAACTAAATATATATATATATATATATATGGGTATAATTTGAACAGTACTGTCTGTACAAAAAGGAATAACAATGTGGTCTTTGGCTACTTTGGATGTTTTCAAATGAATTATTTAGCTATTTTATTAAATTGGGGAATGTAGTATGTTTTCATGTCCTTAAAAAACAACATAGGATACATATCATTTTCTTCAAGAACTTTCTGTCTTTGTAAAATATTTTAAACTTTAAATGGTTAATATATATTTAAGTGGATGGTGAGATGGAGCAGAGAAAGCAAATTGAAAGAGGTGGAAAAAAGATTGCCTTTGAAAGCAAAACTGTTTCAGTTCCCACTTATCACAAGGTCGTATCACCTCATACTTTTCTTAAATTCTTCCTAAAGGGTGAACATTCTACGGAGTAGGCAATATTGATAAAATTAAACTCAATTCTAGTAGTAAATAGAAATGTAACGTTGGCATGATCATCTTATCTATAGCATATTTGTTCTTCTCAAATTGGTTTGTTTTATATTTTTAGGAAAACATTTTTTGGAAAAACCTTAAATATATTCTTTTCAAAGATCTGTTGGTTTCCAAGATTTAATTGATAAGGCCAACTAATTCAGATAATTGATCCCAGAGTTGAAAATTTTGAGCCAATTATCCAGCCAAATTGACCTTTCTGTTGTAATACTATTTGAATTGCTATACTAAGCTTAGGTTTAATTATAGTATCTGTGTTTAATTATTGCATCTGAATAATATTTAATGAGCTCCTATGTTTAATTACTATTTCTGACTAAGGTAATTACTCTTAAGTACTCTCTGTCATTATCAGCTTAGCAACTTAAGCTTTGTGGGGCTGTCCTCAGCCTGGTTCCCCAGGTTTCTTGCTTCATGGGTCCCTTGTGTGTACTCTGGGCCAGCCCCTGGCCTTCTTAGTTCCATTAATGAGCAAAGCCGCTTCCTTCATTTGGGCTTTCACACTTCCTAACCCTTCTTCCTTCTCATGACGCTCTTGAAGAACAATTTCTTCTCTGATTTTCCAGAATACTTCCTTCATGGTCCTACTCCCTTTTAATGTTAGCACATCATTGCATGATCTGCCATTATATCAAGTACTGCAATTGTATTGATTTGTAATCTGTGTTTATTTAATTTTGTGCCACAAGCTCTAAGTAGTAACTCACCATTGTGTACTCTGCAGCATTTGTTGAATAAATAAATAAATGAATGTGAATGAATGAATGACTCTGTCAACCACAGAAATGAAATGATAGGCCTTTCATTGCCAATACTTTATACATGTGTGTTTCTAAAGCAGTTACATTAGCACATTAGTGATTGAAAATACAAATGTGTATAAAAACCGGAAGGTAAAAAAGTGACTGAAATGTCAGGGGTAAGGCAATAGAGAGCATAGAGAGGACTTTCAGGACAACTGTGAAGTAGATAACCCATGCCATTGGTATTCAGATTCAATGCTTTTAACACTCTGGATGCCAATGAATAGTAAATTGAGCTCGTGGGTACAGTACGTTAGTTCTCAGAAGCTGAGAGCAGTGGCAGCCTCAGGAACACTAATGTTAGGCAGATGGTTGCTTATGGTCACATAGCATAGCTCTGCTTAGATGTCACCAAGCCAAAGACCCAAATGTGCCTATGAATATTCAAGAATATTTATTCAGTTCTGCTCTAAGATGTATCATTCATTTAAACAGTGTTAAGTTACAATATGTATGAAAATAGAACAAGTGTAAGAGTAGTCTTGTTCAACAAATGTCAATAGAAATTCATATTTAAGATGCAAAATAAACTTGGATCTAGCATTTATCAAAGAGTTAGGTAGGACTATGTGGAGGCAGCCTCTAACATGGCCTCCAATGGTCCCACCTCCTGGTAGTCACACCTTTGTGTAACGGCCCTTGACCTGAGTGTAGACTGGACTTACTGACTCAGTTCTAATAAAAAGAATATGGCAGAAGGGATAGGATGTTCCTTTTAATATTTGGTTAAAAAAAGACTGTGGCTTAGGTCTTGTGTGCTCTCTCTTGTGTCTCATATCACTCATTCTGTGGGAAGCCAGCTGTCGTGTAGTGAGTGTGGAAATAGATGAAGAGTACCTGCTGAAAACAAACAAAGGTTATTTATTCAGAGCTTGCTATAGCAAAGGAGTCAGTCACTGTCTCCTGACTGGAGAGACTCAAAGGCAGGCAGAGGAGTGGGAGAGCTTGATAGAGGGCAACAAGGGAAGTCTCCGGGTGTGCCCTTATTGGAGGCTGTTGGCCTGGGGGTGTGAAGGTCACCTAGCTAGAAGTAAGGCATACTGTGTGACTGGTTAGGGGAGCATATTTGGCTTTCTCTGGTTGGTCCTAAATTGGAAGTAGGGGGAAAAAGTTAAGGAAGCTGGCAGTCTTGGCCATTTAGGGCTGCTTACTACAGAGGCTGTGGTTTGACTTTCTGGACAGTTTGCTGCAGAGGTTATAATTTGGCTTCTTGGACTGGTTACTGCAGGTCATGGGTCAGAGTTCTATGGTCATTGTCCATTTGTATATTCAGTCCCTTGAGAGGCCCCCTAGTGGAGAGACCCACATAAGTGAGCCTGGAAGCAGATTTTCTGAGGCCTGCCCATCAATAGCTATGTTACTGAGCTTGGAAGCAAATCTTCACCCAGTGGAGCTTTGAGATGACTGCAACCCTGGAAGACCTCTTGATTGCAACCTTGAGAAATAGCCCTAGCTGAGACTGCTTGGCTAAGTTGCTCTCTGATTCCTGAACAACAGAAAATGTGGTATAATAAATGTGTGTTGTTGTCAGCCACTAAATTGTGGGGAATTTTGTTATGTAACAATAGTTAACTGATGCAGATGGGAAGGATATGGTCTTTTATCAACCACATCACTAAGAATTTTACCTCAAGCACATCAAGTAGTTTTAACTTGGAGAGCACAGGCAATTGCAATGTTTCTCAGAAGTCACTGTTTCTCTCTAAGAAATATAAAAACTAAGTCAGAAAGAGTTAAGTCACCCCTCCTTAAACATTCTCCTCCTCTTCTACTATCTTTTTAATGACCACGTCCTCTACCTAGCCCAGTAGCCAAAAAAATCTTGAGTCATCTCTGATTCTTTAACCAAATATTTATTGAGTTTGTACTATGTACTAGGCACTGTTCTGTCACTTAGAATACAGCAAAGTCACCTGCCCTTGTGGAGCTTACATTCCAGTGAGAAAAAGAGAAAATAAACAATAAACTTAATTCTTGTGTGTGGCAGATTAGACAGCATCGCCTGATATGGGATAAAGAATAGGTTTTGATGAGACGCACTGTCAGCCAAGGGTCAGGAGAAGCATGAGTCCCCCAATTCTTCCATAGTCCAACAGGGACTACTGCTGGATGTAAAATGGTCTGTGTTCCAGTGAAGGGATGTTGCTTTTCCTTCTTGCTGTGAGAGCAGGTGAACAACTATGCTGTGGGAGAGACTTCTTGAGCACCAGCTCACCTGGGCAGTAGTTTAGAGTCGTTGTCTAGGAAAGCCAGCCACCCAGCACGTGAAGACCTTCAGAAGTTTCAGGTCCTCATTCTAGGGGAAGGATCCACTGGGTCCATGGGTTTCCATGGGGCTTGAGTTCAGGTGTAGCCCTCCTGCCAGGATTAGTGGGCTCCCCAACCCTTTGTCATAGAGCTGTTAGAATCAATTTCTGACAGTTCTGCTTATGACAGAGCCATCATAAATAAGTCATTTATACTGTACATTATGTGATACATGCTGTGGAAAAAGAAAAAATACAGCACACTATGTAGTGCTATGAGTACAGGGCGGAGGGAGGGTTGTTATTTTAAATATATCTGCTGGAGAAAACCTCCCTGAGAAGCTGACATTTGTGCAAAGATTTGAAAGAGGGAGTTAGCCCTGAGGGCGTCTGGGGAAGAGAATTTCTGGTAGAGAAAATAGCTAGGGGAAAGGCTGTAAGTCAAGAATGTACTTGATGTGTTTGAAGAATGGTAAGGAGGCCAGCATATCTGGGTTGGAGTGAGAGAAGGCGAGACTAGTGAGAGAGGAAGCAAGGAAGGTAATGAGGGGTCGGATCAGACAGGGCTTGTGGGACTTTTTATGAACATTGTTTTTATTTGAGTGAAGTGGGGAGAAATCAGGTTTGTCAGCATCAAGTTGACACAGTCTTATGTTTTAGAAGTTTTACTGTGCTGTTGTTTTGAGCGCAGTCTAGACATGTCTGGAGTTCAGGAAAGAGGTCTAGACAGGAGATATGCAACTGGGAGTCATTGGCTCATATATGGTATTTAGAGCCATGAGACTGGATGAGATCATTAGCAAGTGAGTGTAGCTAGAGAAGAGAAGAGGACTGAGGCCTGAGTCCTGGGCTCTAAAATTAGAAGGATGAGGAGGGGAAACTGCAAAGGAGCCTGAGAAGGGAATGACCAATGAGACAGGAGGAAAACCAAGATAGTATGCCGGACTGGAAATCAGGTAAAGGAGTAGGGAGTGAATACCTGTCAAATGCTGCTGATTAGTCACCCCTGATGAACCTGAAATTCACCAGTGGATTTGGCAACCAAATAGAGGTCACAGCGAAGTTTACAGGATTCTTTTTGGTGGAATATTGGAGGCAAAAGCCTAATAGAAGTGAGTTTACAGAGAAATAGGAGAATTGGAGAGAATGATAATGTATAAATTTGAGTAACTTTGATACAAAAGGTTGCAGAGGATTGGGGCAATAGCTGGCAGCAAAATTAAGGGTATGAAAAGGAATTTTTTTAATATCTAAGTAAAAAACCTCTCAACACCTGCAGGCAATTGGACATCAAGTCTTGTCCCCATCCTCAGTTCTACTTTTATTTAATGTTATTTTCCTCTATGTCTACTGTCGTTATCCTGGGGATTTTCATCTGGTTCTATGTTTTCTCTCACTTGGCCTATGACCTAGCATCTCACTATGTCCGTTATTACCATATTACCATCCCATGATGAACACAGCATCTTCCTGCTTCGTTACTGCTGCCAGGACTCTCTTTACAAAACATACGTTTGTGATGCCGTTACTCCAGCTAGTTTAAGTCTTTAAATGGCTTCTCGAATACAGCTTGGCAGTATCTCCTAAACTGGCTGGAACTTCAGCAACACAGAGAAAAAGATGGATAAACCAGACTGTGAGAAGAAACCAGAACTAGATTGGGCAGTAGGGCTAGCCTGCCAGAGGGGCAATTGTAAGATTTATCATGTTTAAGAAGTTGTGGAGAGCATCCCTCCTGATCAGGATCTTCCATCAGGATCTCCCAGAAGTCACAGGCCTGATTTTATAGGCAAGAATATGAAAGCCCTTGACTTATTCTCCCTAATGTAGTTCAGCCTAGTTATGCAGAGCGTTGGATTTAGGACCCCAGATGATTTTACAGACCCACATTTGGGGGTACATAAGATTCCTAAAATTCTGCCAGGCTTAGTTCTCAGTGGTTCAGTTTTCACCTGCAGATAAAAGGTTTCGGGCCAAGCAATAGTTGCCATTTGTATCACATTCCATATATGTACCAATATATATGCTCATCTTCATTATGAATATACCTATATTTTTCTCCACAAATATGTGTGTATATTATGCTTACTATTTTAGCACTGTTTTCTTTCTCCTGATTTTGAAGCTGATTTTATTTTGTTTTAAATAGTATCAAGTCATTAAATTTGCTGATGCTGGGATATTGCTGCTGCAGTAACGTTCTTAACCATTACTGATTCCAGATATATTTTTGTGCACTTACTAGGAACCAGGAACTGATTGTATAATCACTGTAATTTGATGAAAAAGATACCTTGTTTATTTTTTAAGGCTTCTCATATCTTATGATCAGAGATGACAATGCAATAACGTCACCCTTTGTAAAACTGTTCTACAATAGATAACTCTATGACTTTTTATAACGTTTGGTGACATTTTAGAAAACAGTAGCACACATCAGTCAGGTTAATCATGCTCAGAAAGATCAGATGTTCCTAATCGTCTGCTGATTGCCCGGCTCCTGTTTCAGCCAGAAGGAAAGAGCTCCGAAGCTTCCTACAAGATCATGTGATTCACCTCTGTGAAGGATTTCTCCTTGTGTGATTATTCTATTTAAAACATTTATCCCTTAGTAGTGTATTTGTCCCTTGTGTTTTGTGCTCCTTACATCACCTTCATGACTATCTGTTTGAGAAATGTTTTATTTTTCTGTTTTGAGTTATATTTGGTTTACTTACCACTCTGAGAGGCAAATTATTCTCTGGTTTTCCTTTTCCAAATTTTAAGGGATGATGTTTTTCTAAATTTATACTCTCTTTCTAAACAGATTCATTCATTTTATATACACATGACTTGCATCAGTAAACATTTCACATAAGTTTTTGTGAAAATCAGAACCTAACATTCCCTGTTCTGCGTTGAGATAAATATCTTTATATTGCTTAGATTTTATGATGACTGAGACATACACTCTTTAGTGTTTTTCATTTTTTAACTGTTCAAATTTTACATTAGCTAGCTATCCAGAGATGATACTAAACTGGGACATTAACCACAGGCTTTGCATATCATCCTGTGGATCCTCTAAGATACGAATCACGTGCTTTCTACAACTGATGCACATTTTCTGAAACTGAGCTGGAAGGCCCCCATTTCATTCTCATATTAGGCATGTAGTTAATTGGTATTTTGATTGAACCAGCAGAAGAATAAAAATGCCTATGAATCAAAGAAAATTATTCTCATTAGATATGAAACAAAGAAAGCAGTGGTCTCAAGAACAAATATTATTCAAAAATATTCTCATTAAAAGAAATTGCTCTCTCTGGTATAATAAAATTCTTCTAAAGAGAAGCATCTGGCAGAATCATATAATTTACTGTAGCATAACATTTGGGATGAATTAAGTTGCTTCATGTCACAAAATGCTTTCAAGGTTTCTCAATATTCTTTCTTCATTTCAACTTATCTATGTCTCACAGGTCTCCAATTAGATCATTTTTTACTCAGTATTTGTTTAAAGGCATTGCATTATGAATATTATATAGACGTTACAGTCCCTTGAAGGTTAGAAATATTGTTAAATGGAATTAGTTCAAGCCCATGAGTGGAATGTGAAAGTCTTTCTGTGCTGGATTTACCTGCACAATTTTCCATATTAAGAGATGGGAAGATTGAACTGTGATTGCTAAGACAAATGAGCTATGAAAGTGGACATTGAGGAAAAGACAGTCGTTAGAGCTCATGTGTTCACTAGCCACTGATGTGTAAACCTGGTATCACCCAACATTTGAGCACTATTGAGTTAATTGTTATGTCATTGAAAAAGCATTAAAATTAAACATCAATGGATCTTAAAGTTGGAAGGGATTTTAGAGGTCATCTTATCCTCTAGTCTCTCTGCCATCTCAGATCAATTGTTTAAATGACTCCTCTAACAGAGCACCTTCCTTTTCAAGGAAGCCCATTCCATTTTCAGAAAGCTTTTACTAAACTGAGATGTACCCTCTTGTTTCTAGATCTGGAAAACTCTTTGAACCCATCTTCTATATAAGGACCTTTAAACTTCTGAAGGCAACTTCCACATAGCCCTTAAATATTTTTTAAGTGTAGCATACTGTGAGAAAACTTAAGGGATGTGAAAGGATGACACCATTGCCTCTCCAGAAAATGTATTGAAATAAATGGAAATAGTATGAGTTTTGAGATCAAATACTAGGGCTAGAACTCCAACTTCAATATTTACAGGCTGTCAGACACTATTTTTAAAACATCTTTAACTATGGATAATATTTCTACCAATTTAGTTAGAAAAATTAAAAAAGATTTTAAACTAAAAGGATTTCAATATCTGGAGTAAAGTCACACTCAGGATTTTATTTTACATAAATAGACACAGCCGTAAGCATAATTAGAGGGTATGATTAACTATAAATAAATTGACATAGATCTTTGCTACCTATGCGGTGCATAGACAGGCAGTGCTGGCATCATTATTGATTTGTGATTTGTTAGACAGTTAATTAAGACAAAATATAATTTTAATTGAAATTGTATTTAATTTATATATTAGTTTTAGGAGAATTGACTTTTGTACCCTTAAATATTCCCACCCAATAATATGGTATGTTGATATGTCTTTCGATTTATTCAGATTCTGTTTTCTATCATTTAATAGTTATACACTTTTTTAAAAACTTCTATATTGCTTACTAATTTTATTGTAAATATTCTAACATTTTATTCGTGAGGGCAAGGAAGCAAAATGTATACTTTCCGTTTTCTGTTTCTAGATGCATAGTGCTATATTAGAGAAATGCTTGTGATTTCTCTCTTTAATTTATCTCTAGCACATTTCCAACATATATTCGTCGTTTGGTCTGAGCCTCTTGGGGTTTTTTAGGTATAAAATCATGTAATGCTTTATAATTTCTTTTCCAATTCACTTGACTAGACTATTCAAAATAATTTTGAATATAAATGATGCTAGTAGGCATTATTGGTTTGCTCCTGATTTAAAAGAAATGGCTGTAACATTTCACCTTTTAGAATTATATTTACTGTTTGTTTTTGAGAACTAGTCTGTTATATTTAAGTAGAGTCCTATTCTTAAGTTACTTGGAGATTTAATAACTTACAATGATGAATTTTATCAAATGCCTATTTTGCGTCTATTAATGTGTGATCATGTGACTTTTCTTCTTTAAGTTGTTGACAATGATTATGGTGTTAAATTTCTTTTTATTTAACCATTCTTGTCCCCCTGGAATAAATATTTGCTGTCAATGTATTATACTGTAAAATGCTAACACTAGTTCTTAATTAACTACCAGTAACTTAATTAACTACCAGTATATACTAACATATATATATTTGCTTTCTCTTTCATTTTATTTTATATTTCCCCCATGATAATGATTCCTCTTAATTTAAACTAAAACTATAGTAGGTTTGTGAAAGGGAGAATCAAGGGTGTCACAGATGAGTGGAGCCAGCTTGATCTTGATCATATTCTTGAAGTTATTGGTAGCTGAGAACTGCAGCTGTCAGATGAGTAGGTTTGACTTGACACTGTAGAGGTTGTGGTGGCATGGGATAATTCTCCCGGTCCAATGGGGATTAATAGCTAAAGCCTCATTCCCCGTACTTTCTAACATCTAATCAGTGCTGCTGCTGTTGAGGATTAAGTGTATATGGACCCAACCTACAGCATCTCAGCTTTCTGCTCAGTCAAGTCTCCCAGATGTAGAGCCAGTTCAGGCTGGGAGAGCATGTCTAGGACCTGAAGATAGTGAGGCGCACATGCTCAGTGAGCCCTGTGAGGTTAGTTTGCCCTGTGTTAGTCTAAATATGCTCCACAGAAGAATGCATTGTGATGAAGCCTAGAGAACTAGGAGATCCCAGCATGCCTTGCATAAGCTCCTCATCTTTCTCTATGGCATGAGGATCTGGCCCAGGTTCCCCTGGGGGTGGTGCGGTGAGGAGGAGAGTTCATTCTGTGGCAATGATGGTGACTACAGCTAAGACATGGACTCCTAAGTACTAAGAATGCTTCTTTTCTTCTTTGTTGTATTGTTTTCTCTTTTGTAACGCTGTCTTTATCAGGTTTTGTTATTAATATTTGATGGCTTTATCAAATGAACTGTGAAGGCTTCCACCTTTTACTGTAGTGGAGAATAGAAATATCTCCTATTTAGGTATTAGATAGAACTCAGGTGTGAAGTCTACTGGTTCTGGATCCTATCCTCCTTTTTCTTTTCCACGTGAACCCATGTTTGAATCCAGACTCTGCCATTTATGGACTCACATAGTTCACCGTGTGCAGTAGTGCAGTCTGAGCATTTCACAAGGGTGCCTGGTCTCAGGGGAGAGTGTATGCTACTTTCAGCTGGGACTTTGCTTTTTAAGTTCAGGGCTCCAGTATAGATCAGCATGTACCTTTTCCTGTTTCACACAAAGCTACAGTATCAGCTAGCAGCACATAGCCAGAGCTAAATGAAGTTGTGCAAACTGTTTCATCCCTCTTAGCCTGTTTCTGTATCAGTTAAATGAATTGTTTGGTACTGCCTCGCTTTCACTCCAAATTCTCAAATACGTATGTAACAATTACTGGAATATTTAACATTATTTTATTATAATTGTCACTTGATAATATTTTTTATTATTCACATTTTTAAAGAGCCTTGGAATGTATCCTAATTTTTCCTCTTACTTCTTCCTCTTTAGATATACTTTCTAAAAAGTAAAAAGACATTGGAAAGTCAGGGGAATGAATTGCCCTTGTCAAAAATAAAAATAATTCCAGATCATGATAACAATTTAAAAGTCCACTTGCTCCTTGTTAATCATTAACTTACTATTTATGGAAAAACCTGTAACATCTGGACAACTCCTAATATAAGAATAAAATAGGAAATGTTTAATAAATATAATTTAATCACTGTTCTATATCTGTATAAATGAATGCAGTAATTGCAGTGCATTTTCTAACAAGGGGAATTCAACCAATCCATTTTTATAAAGTGAAAATAGGCATCAGGGTGAAATGGCACACATTGATTAACTACTTAATACGCCATTGGCTTTACAAGGCCTAACAGAGGAATACTTTCAAATGATAGTGCTTAAATAAAAAAAAAATAGTATTGTGCAATCCTGCAGAGTAATTACAAACGCATTAGGAAACTCGACAGCTGTGCTTGGAATGCAGACCAGGAAAGATTGTGACATATAGTTCCAGTATCATCACTAGAATGTGTGTGCATTGGATAGAAGACTGAGTTGTGTAACTGTGGCCCCCAAAAGCCACCCACAGTCATATTTTGATAGTATAGAAAATGTGCATTGCAAACAACAGTGAGACTAAACATGGTTCTTTCAGAGGACCATGATACAATTCTGAATGATTAACAGTGATTGCAAGGGGTAATATTAAGTGAGTGAGAATGTGATTTCAATTCCTAGCCAAATCAGAGAGAGCATCCACAACAGAATTGTGAATCAATGTTTAAGGTGTGATCAGGCAACAATGAACAGACACTAATTTAAAAGTGGGAACTTTGTCCGCAACGGAGATTTCAACAACTCTCCTTGTTAGTTATCTTTCACTGACCATCTAAGAAAAATCTCGTGATATACACTACAGGAAAAATTAGTAGTACTTTACTGATATGTTAACATCTGAAATGGCAAAATGAAACTACGAGAGAGGTTCATCAAAACCAAAAGAAAGGTCATTTTTCTAAGGGATAAGTTAGGTCAAAGAAGGGGATTATTTACTATCTCTAGATTCTCTCTTAAGTATCTGTAAAAGTAACATTTCCATCAAAACTATAACTGTAGGTTCCTTTCAAGGCCAGCCATTGTCACTAAAGGATTGACAATCTACTGTGACCCTGAGACTGTTTGATAGGAAGAGATGTGTCTGCTTGTGTATGTGTTTGAGGGTGAGAGTCTCTCATGGAATTTGATGATATATGTCTTTTGAAAATCAGAATTCTGATTTTGTCAGTAATTCGTCTTAAGCCTGCATCGCTAAGATCACCAAATATCACATATGTCGGTTGTTTTATTGGGCACTGAATGAATCTAGAGTAAAGGAAGGATCGCTGTAGGGTAGCTGGACTAGAATGGGTTTCTAGGGAGGTTTAGGGTATAAGCTAGTGCTTGTAAGAACTGTGATGGGAGATTCATCTGGCAGATGTAGGATCACATGTTGGCGCTTGATGAATGATACAAGCGGGGACCCCCAGATACAAAGCTTTAAATACCAGGAAATCACTTTGATTTGCTCTTTGGCAACAGAGAAACATCCTGTATTTTGAGGAGTGACTGTGCATAACAGTGTTTGGTGGATATTAATCTATGAGTGTTCTGCATGGATTGAAATTAGGAGAGCGCTCAGTGTTGAGTCTATTGCACTAATCAAGGAGAAGGATGTGTAGACCAGGTTGGTGGCCACAGCACAAAAGGCAATTCAAGTTGACAAAATGGTGTGAACCTGGAGAAAGAATCAAAGACAACTCTAATGTTGGTGTGGGCTTGTCAGGGATGGGAGATAAGAATCAGAGAGCTCATTTTGGAAGATTAAAGCAAAACAAAATCTTACTGAAAAGAACCACTATATATTTCTATCTAATAAAAAAGAAATCAATGATTGTGAACTAGAAACATTGGTGCTGTAGCACCGCCAGCAACCTACCGCTACTCATTCTGTTTTTTCCTCTGATCTGCTTCAGTCAATACTTTGAATGCTCAGAACCTCATTTCTGTTGGCTCCTGAGGTGATGCCCTTTTGAGGGTGTGTGTTAAGCTGTGGAATATGAAATCATTGCTGGGACTGTTCTTCAGCCCCTGCAAACAGCTTCGACATGATCATCTCTCCCAGACTGCAGACAGTTCTGAAAAAATGAACTAGTTTGACATGAAATTGCCAAAATATTTCCTTTTGTGATGAAATTGATAGACTTTAAAAATATATATATATAACCCTCCTTTATTCTCCTATAGCAAAAACATACAAAAAGGCAACTTGTATGACAGCTAGTATTCATATCATTTAGTATTACTTCTTCGAATCTGGCATTGGTAAACAAACAAATCCCAGGAGGTGATCACAAAGGAGAATTAGATTTAATTTAAATCTCAATGAGCTTTGCTTGTGATATGTAGGCATAATTAGTGCATTGAGCACAAGTTAACTCTAATTAATTTGATTAACTTGGACAACATTTGCTTTGGTTGGTATACTAAACATAAGCCTAAGGATTGTTTTTGAAATTTAGCCTATTTTTTACATCTCCTACTTTCATGTCTACACATTCACAGTCGACTTCAGTAATATGTGATGCTAGGTGATAGGAATTGTCTTGAGACTTGAGTACTCCTGTGTTTTGAGTTGCAGCATATTTAGTCAAAACAGAGTCTGTATCTTTCACTTCCACACTCCCTAGAAAAGGATATTTATGACATTTTGCAAAAGAATTTTGGTAATTCAAGTGAATAAGTATTATTTTGTGACTGATTATCTGTTCTTCTATTCTAACCAAGTTGATCAGATAACTATCAATTGTTTACTTTGTGCTTCCTAGCCTGGGTTATGGTCCCTATTAGAAGAGTATATTACAAACAGCTCAGAGAAAGCAGAAGAGCTGACCCTTCCTTATGAAAAGATGGAGAAAGTAGCTGCCTCTGGTGTGATTTCTTGGGGTGTCGATGGTGGAAGAAGCTTCTCAACTGCCAAGCTAGCACAGGAAATACCACCAGAGGGAAGGGTGGCCATTACTCCTTTTGGATATTTGTTTTTATTGCTTTTTGACTATTTTATTCTTATTTTCATGCTTTTCCACGAGATTTCTTGATCTAAGAGGATATAGCACCTGCCCAGAGTAGGTACTCAGTTATTATTTGTTGGTTGAGTAAAGACAGAAGTGGGTATTGATATTCTCACGATAACCAAAAGCAGCCCTAGCATCACCATTGTAATAGCGTTTATTTGTATTGTTCTCTTTCCCATTCTTGCATTGACTTAGAAACAGCAAAATAAAATCCATTCATCTACTAGACAGGTGTCCCAGACTAATATTTCTTTGCTTACAGCACAAGCTAGAGAATGACATTTGAAATTAATTTTAGTAGACAAACGTTTAACTTTGTGACTGAACCTCTATAGATATCACTGAACTTTATCTGTATGAAAAGCAGAACTTGAACTTCATGTGTGGTTTCAGGTCTTTGATGTTAAATGGGAAAGCAACAACTGGAAGAGTTAAATTCAGAAATGTTCTTTTTCTTTGACCTAGATATTTTAGTATTGTCAGTCTTAATAAACTGGTCATTATGTGAGCTGGTATTTTTCAATGGTAGATTGAAATAAAGACGTAAAGTAGTAATGTAAATCATAGAAATTCCTGGATATGTATGCTTGGTTTATATTTTGCTGGCAGTTTTAATTGTGTATTCACATACACATGAATAACTTGCATTTTCAAGTTATAGAAAATAATAGAAACATAATTTAATTTCCATTAAAGACTTGAAGGTTTGTATATCTTTCTCTACTCTTCTTTTCTCTTGCCTTCCCTTTCTTTCCTTCCTTTTTTCTTCCCTCCTTCCTTTTGCACTTCTATGACTTTTAGTGTAATATATGTTGATCATCAATAGAATATGATCCCATACTATGTGAGTTGATAATCCTTTAAAATGTACTCAAATTTTTCTCTATAAAGAAGTTACCAAAAAGCTATAAATGCTTATTTAAATAAGGAATAAGGTAAACCAATTTCTTGAAAAATATTATCTAGGGTAGATACCAAGATAAGTGAGTATGTTTGCCTTAAAGAAGAAAAAACAACTTCACCCAGCTTAAATTGTTAACTTAGCAAGCCTTTTTCCTGAGAATATTCTTTGTGTCAGACCCTCTGGAAGATATTTGATGCTTCAGACTAATAAGTCCCAGCACTTCTTTTCTAAGTGCACATGATTCAGTGGGTGGGTGGGTGGGGGGAACAAATGAGTAAAATGAGGAATGCTTAAATAAGTGCTAGAGAATGTCAAGATAGCACAGAGGTAAAGTATTAAACTTAATCTGGAGAGGGATTTTGGAAGAGGGGGTGCTTGAAGGAAGTAGGAGAGAGAGATGAAAGGAAAGGGCAGCGGTGTACCATAAGGGAAGGTAATAGAAGCAGGATTGGGTTAGTTTACCAGAGGCAGAGGGAGGGGATCAAGAAGGATTTAGATTTTTAGACACTCTAATCAATGAAATGATTACCTTCCCATAGGCAATAAAAAACAATAATGTACTAAACTGAAATAAGTCTAAGGAGGCTAGATAATTTTCGTATTTTCTTTCTCATGTCATTTTGATAATCTCCTTTTTGCGGGGAGAACAGAAAATATCAAAAACTTTCCAAAAATCATTTACCCTCCTATGTTTCCTCTGCTTAGCAGGATATACTAAATCTGTACTTGGACTTCCTATTGGGTAACTTAGCACTGGTATTAGTGGCAAAGGAGATTCAAGGACAGAGCAGATCAGCTAAACAAATATTTGTGGAGCAACTACTTTGGGCCAGCCCTGCAGTACGTGCTGGAGAGACCACCATTCCTGCTCCCAAGAAGCTCACAACTGAGTAGAGAGCACCAAGAAAGGAACAAAGTATAATGATGCACTTTAAAAAGTACTCCCCCAGAGGTACTGCCTCATGTGTGCCCAATTCCAAATGGTGAAAATTTTATGTTGTAAGTGACAATTCCACCCCCTGTACCTCCCCCTTCACGTCCCAGGAGGCAAGTTTGACTTTTTCCTGGGCCAGAATTTATAATCTGATTTTTACATTGTTCTTCCTTCCAATCGTGAGACTGAATATTAGTACTATTTTATGAAGAAAAGAAAGCACTTCATATTAAGTAATACAATCATAACATTTTATTCCACAGAATTTATATGTAAATCTCCAAAGAATGACTTTAGCAGCCTTGTGAACACTTTATTATACAAGTGTAAATGTGATTTATGTACATGATGTGGGAAAGAAAATCTAATAGCAGATGAGAGTTTCATTTAGGACTTTGTATTTCTTCCTTTATTTGTTAGGAAACTCAGTATGCTGTCTGGTAGGTACTGTTCAAAGTTCTTTAAAAAGATTAACTGATATAATCCTAATGTTGACTCTGTGAAGTAGACACTATTACTTTTGCTGTTTTATAAAGAGAGAAACAGGGACGTAGAAAATTTAAATAACATGATCAAAGTCCAAGTGGTGGGTGGCACAGCCAGAAATTAGAATCAAGACAGTGGCCGTGGAGCGCATATTGTGGGTTTTACACAACTACACTGATATGTACATCTGAGATTACTAGTGCTTCAGTCTTCTGGTTCACACTTTCTTTTAATACCCAAATAAATGTACTAAGTCCTTATACAATTTTCTGTAATAAACTCAATACCCACCCCACTGTTTTTAAGCATTCCCAGAGGATTTATGTTTATATAACCACTTGTGGCTCCAACTTCTAACTCCTGTTGACATCTTGATACTTGTTTGCTTTCTTCCTTCCTGAAGATGCTGCTCTTTCTTCAGTCCCACATTGCCGGAGCAGAGAAGGGAAGACTTTCTCCTTCAACCTCCTAGATTGCCCAGTACCTCGTTAGCCCACTATTGTTGTATATAACAGAGCTTTACTGAAAGTTTGGGGATAGTGGGGTGAATAGTAGCACAAAGCAGAAGCTTCTGTCTCTAGACATTTAAAAATCATTCCTGTCAATGGAAATTCCTTACCAAATCCTTTCATAACCAGTTTCAACGCCGTGCCATTTTGCCAGAGCCACTTCCTTTCACATATTGCTTCCAAACTGGAGTAGGCAGGAGCCACCCCAAATCCCTATCCCTTTCTTATGCAGAAAATTGTCTAATATTTATTCTACTTTTTTTCCACTAGACTAGTCCAGGAGACCTTGCCTTTCGCAATCAAGAAGACCATAAAGATGCTTTCACTAACCAATAGCTCTCCGCATCTGACTGGTGAATCATAGTAGTCATTCACTATCAACTTTTTTCCCAAGAACAATTTTCATTACATTAAAAAAATATTAAGTATGCAAAAAACTCCAAAAACTATTGGACACATGGGAGACCAAAATGGAATAAAACACAAGGTGTCTCCTCAAACAAGTTAAACATAATTAAATTTACAATAAGCCCAATGATTTAATAAAGAAACCATATTATGTATCTTTAACAGGTTGAATTCACAATTCTCCATGATTCTGACTTAAGATATATGACGTTAAATACTTGTTGTACTGAGAGGAGCTAAGAATTTAGAGTAGTCAGATGTATTAGAGAAAGGACTGCCATAGTAACATTTAATTTTTTGCTCAATAAACAATTATTATATATCTATTATGTTCCAGGTCTGGCACTTAGAAGGAGAAGTACGTGATGAATAAAGTGTGGTCCTTGACCTCACGAACTGTAGATATAGTGGGCCATATAGGAACACTAGGAAATAATTAGAAAATAGTGCAATCTGTATTATGTACAAAGTGATATGTACACGGTGGTACAAAATAGTAGAATATACAACTGGCAGTCTGATTGGGTTAGGCACACCTGTACCTAAGATGCCATTTTCTCTTAAAGATGAGTATGTGTTCCAGGTATAAAAGGATAGAAGAAAGGCAATGTGTGAAGATTTGGAAGAGCAAAACAGCATCATGTTTCTGTGTTTTGAGCATAAACTCTATGTGTGTTGAAAGCAGAAGGGAGAGTGAGGGGAAGAGAAGAAGACGGACAGAGGAGTCACCAAGATGAGAGTGGAAGAATAGATTAGGTCTCATACCAGAAAGACCATTGTGTATCTCACGCCAGGGTGCTTAGACTTAGAAACACCAGGGCCAGGTTTTCCAATGCTTGTGAAAGTTCAGATTTCTGGACTACATCCTGACCTACTGGATCTGAAATTCTCAAATGAACCAGAAAAGTGAAATAATTTTTATGCATATTAGGGTTTAAGAAGCTCTGCTATAAGCAATGGGAGGCTTTGGCTCTTTTAATGTGCATAACGCTGGGTCATATCTGGCACTACAGACCATTATACTGTAGTGTACGTTGTATGTGTGTTTAGGACCATAATGAAAAAGGTAGTTTTTATATAGCTTGAAAGCTGTATGGTACCCTGGGTAGCAACTAGTTTAAATAAATGAAATTATATTAAGTGCCTACTAAAATACCATTGGTGAAACTTTACCAAGTGTTATTTTTTTTTCTTTTATTCCCTCCCTCATGCTCAATAAATCCTGTCTAAATAACTTAATCATTCTGGAACATTGAAACAGGCTTCGTGCTTTGAGGATAACTAAAGATTTTCTTAACGATAATGAGGCATTTGAAAATGCTGTACCAAAAATTGTATGTGACTTTATTTAAACTACCAAGCTGGCTTTAAGTTTCATGCAGAGAATGCTTTTAATAAGAAGCTGTTATTTGGTATGGCTAGGGTGGTAAATGAGATGGCTCTTAACAACATGAGGTTTAGGAGGGGTAGGTAGAGCGACCACTACTCTTTACAGCTATTGATGGAATCAAGAACGCAATCTATATGTTTGTCTAAAACACTTCATTCTATGGGTAAGGAACTGCTTGCATATGTGAAAGTGGAATCTGAATTAAAATAGAAAATTGTAAAATAAAATGAATTGCAGTAATGACAAGTGTAAACTACAACACAAACAAATAGGGAAACTCTGTCGAAATAAAATAATGCTAATGATTGCACTGGGGTATGTGGTTAAAAAAAAGATGTAGGAAGCATTATGGATAATCATTTCAAAATGAAAGAAAATATACTAGGATTCATAAGTAGAAGTACAATACAAGGAAATATGACTCAATCCTTCTCTTAAGCTTCAACATTGACTAATATCGTCCTAAATGATGGGTTCTGCTTTTTAAAGATTTTCATATGTATGGCTACACCTCAACACAGAAGATAAAGTCAATTTCCAATAGAACAAGTTAAAAAAATAGATTTTAACTCCAGCTTTATGGCTTTTGATGCATTAGCTACAAAGCTGCTATGTTTTGACTGAATTAAACATAGTAGTGGGGCATGAAGTTCATGAACTTCTTTATCGGAAGGACTTGTTTATATTTGTTAATTTTTAAGAGAAGTTTCTGAGCTAATTATAGGGCATTTGGGAGATGAATTTTAATACATCTATAAAATTTTTTTCCATTCCTGGTATGCTGATATTCCAAACACTTCGACTTACTCAGCAAAATCGTAGCAGTAAACTTTTCCCTTTTATTTAACAACCTTCTGAATAAGGGCAGCAAGTATTTGGAGGGGGAATTTGGTAAATTTTCATAAATAAAATCCATATTATTTTTAAAGTCTTATCTTTGAAATCATACTTTTTAAAATTTAGATTTTTAAAAGATACCATTGGAAGCACAGTTTTTTAAAAAAAATTAGATTTTTGGCAAATTTATAAAAAGGCTGTTAGCATCCCATAGCTAAATCACATCATTGTTGCGTCCATCCTTTCTGCTTTTGACTATTGTTATTATTGGAATATTTTCTGATGTCTCTGAAAGCAGGATGGATGTTGTAGTAAAACAGACTCTCCTCGGTCTGATTGATTTTGTGCTTTACAACCCATTTCAGTTATCAGAAAGGATTGCAGTTTTTCCTCCTGCTATTTGGAAAGAATGTAATGGTCTAAAAGATTGCCTTCCTTCTGAGGGAGTTTCTCTCTTGTCAAAGTAGAAACAGTATATTTGTTAAACTGCCTGTAACTTTGGAGTGAATACTTTCAATTCATTTATTTCTCTGTTCGCTGGTCTATAACTATAGGAAACACTCAAACATGGCACTTGGCAATATGATCCAGCAGGTCTGTAGGAACATGACTAGGATGTTCCAAAATCAAGATATTCCAGAATGGAATTAAAACCATGTTTTTTTAGTTCCCTAATATTAGAACAGAAGGTGGTTAGAACACAGCAATATTTTACTTTAGTGTGAATTCATATAATGACTGTTCTTGTATTGTCCAATGAAATTCCTTAGCCATTACTATAAAAATAATAGAAACAAACAAATGTATTTTTAACATTATACTGTAGGCAAATATCCCAGGAGCCGTGAAATGAGGAAGATGTAAGACGCTAAGATACGTTGGTATTTTACTATTTGAGGAAAAAATATCCATCAAAATTTTTTAGAAGAGAGTGTAAATTAAAGACATCTCTTAGACCAATAAACATGGTCAATGACTTGCACTAAGTTGACGTAATGAGATAAATATAATTAACTATGATGACAAAGGATTGAACCACTGCAGCTGCTCAGAGGATACTAGCAGTTTTAGCTGGAGACCATTTGCTTTTGTACAATTGTGGATTGTACAGAGCTGGCTTTAGAAGGAAAGATTGAGATTAGTATAATTATGTAGTTAGAGGAACTGTAGGTCCAATTAATTCATTTTAATTTAGAATACCGTGTGCTACTTGATAAAATGGCTTTTCTGGCACTTGGATATCCTTTTAGGCATATTTTGGAGACCTTGTAATGTAAATAAACTTCTGTTGATTTGCTCAGGTCTATGGGATTTGGACTTGGTCCTGGAGTGAACACTGTATTTAAATAAACAGGTAAAAGGCAGGGTGAAAACATTTAGAATGCTCACTATTGGAATGAGGAAAAGAGAGGGCCGAGAAACCAATGGGAGCTTTTTTAGTAACTCAGCTTGGTTGAGATAGATTTTCAGGCAATATACAACAATGGGAAAGATTAAAACAAAACAAAACAAAACAAATAATAGTTATCGATGTCTAGCTAGAAATAGGAAATAAAAGTCCCATGACCTTGAGTCTGGATGCTCAGAAGGCTGATCCTAATACATGAAGTAAGGAAGTCAGAAAGGTGCTAGAAAAGTGGAAGGGAATACTCGGCAAAAAGATATCAATATCCAGATTAATGTTAGGCACTGAACAATACTTAGATCTTCAGGTAAGAAATTTTTGCTTCAGCAACAATTCTCAAAGTGTAATTTAGAGTTCCTAAAATCTTTTCAGGATGTATGGGAGATCAAAACAATTTTCATAATATTAATACATGATTTGCCCATTTCTCTGTATTGACATTTGCATTGATAGTGCAGATGCAATCGTGAGCAAAACTGTTGGAGGTTTAGCACAAATTAAATTAGTGGCACCAAACTATACTTGTAGTCATTGTGTTCTTTACATCTATAAACTTACAGGAAAAAGAACTCCAGTTTTATTTAAGAATATTCTGAGGAAGCAGTAAAAATTATTAATTTTGTTAAATATCAACCCTCAATTACATATATTCTCCATATCCAGTGTGATAATATGAGAATTTATAAAGCATGTCTTCTGCATACTGAATTATAATGGCTGTCTTGATGAAAGGCACTTATGCAGTTGAACTAGCCACTCTTTCCTAAGAACATTTTTTTTAATGCAAAACAAATGATTGACGGACAAACTGTAATGATTCAGACATTTTCTCCAAGTTGACCAAAATAAGCCTGACACTTCAAGAAAAATAACTTACACTGTTTGTTGCCGATGATAACATTTGAGCTTTCAGGGGAAAATTGGAATTTTAGAAAATTTATAGCCACTACCATAAACTTGAAAGGATCCTAATATTTATGAAAATGATGAAGTATTTCAGCATTGGAAAACTCCGAATAATACATGAACCAATATTTTTTCAAATGTCAGTGATTCAGTTACAAAATCGTTCATGGGTGACAGAACTATTCATGGTGAAATATAGACCAATGGGACATTGCAACTAACCATGAGGAAAACCCACTTGTCAAGATTTGGTATAATATCAAAGAAGAATGTTACCAGTTATCTGAAAGGACAATTAAATATACCTTTCTTTGCCATCTCCATGTCTGTGTGAGGCTGAATATTCTTCATTTATCTCAACCAAAACAACATATTGTAACAAGTTCAATATAGAATGCGGATATGAGGATCTAGCTCTCTTTTTTTAAGCCAGACATTAATGAAATCTGCAATAATGTAAAATAATGCCACTCTTTACACTAATATATTTTATCTTGGAAAATATAATTATTTTTCACAAAATATTTAATTTATAATATTTTTTATTTTCATTTATTTATTTTATTTTTTTATTTTTTTGAGGAAGATAAGCCCTGAGCTAACTGCTGCCAATCCTCCTCTTTTCGTTGAGGAAGACTGGCCCTGAGCTAACATCTGTACCCATCTTCCTCTACTTTATATGTGGGACGCCTTCCACAGCATGGCATGCCAAGTGGTGCCATGTCCGGACTCGGGATCTGAACCGGTGAACCCCAGGCCACCGAAGCAGAATGTGCACACTTAACCACTGTGCAACCAGGCTGGCCCCTAATTTATTCTAATATAAGAAGTTTGTTATGGTTCTTTATAAGTGGACTGAATAATTTAAAATAATCATTTTTTTATTTTTAAAATAATGTGTGTCTATAAATGTCCAAGACAAATGCTCTAAGGTTTCTCAATATCTTGAAGAATATTAAGGATCCTGAGAACAAAAACTGGGAATTATTGAGCCACATATGTAAATTTGATAGTCATCAGCTTGGAAGTTCCATTTGATACTGTAAAGGTGGTTTTATATTTTGAATGAGGTAATGAACAAGATCCAGGGCTTTGAAAAATCTGGTTAGGATTCAGAGGAACAAGTGAAAGAAAAAAATTTTCACCCATAAGAGGATGTAAGAGAACCAGTGTCACCAGATTTAGGTGCACCAGAAGATTGCAAGCTCCAAGAAGAAGCCATTGCATTTAGTCAGGAGGACGTTCATAATTACAAATGTTAGAAAATCTTCAGTTGATTTGACTCCAAAGAACACATGTAGGGCTTTATGTTCATTTATTTTTGCTAGATTAATAGTAATAGTACTAGTTAATTTCCAAAAAGAGGAATAATGACAATAGCTAATTTGGAAAAAATGTCTTTGCAGATGTGATTAAGGATCTTGAGATGGGGAGATCATCCTGGATTTCTGGGTGGACCCTAAATGTTCTCACATATATCCTTAAAACAGGGAGGCAGAGGAGATTTGAGATGCACAGGGAGAAGACACTGTAACCACAGAGACAGAGATTATGCACCCACCTGCTAAGGAATGCCAGCAGCCACGAGAAGCTGGAAGAGGCAAGGAACAGATTTTCTTCTAGTGCTTGTGGAGGGAGCTTGACCTGGCCTTTCCTGATATCAGCCCAGCTGTTCTGATTTTTTAGTTTTGGCATCTAGAATGGTGAGAGAATAAATTTGTATTGTCTTAAGCCACTAAATTTGCAGTAATTTGTTACAGCAGTAATTGGAAACTAATTCTAGTATCCTCCAGTGGTTGGGAAAGGTGTATTCCTTGATCCACATTGTTCCTCCCATTCTCCTCAAGAAAATCCCCTTTGGCACCTGCCGGAAGACTCATGACCTGCTAGTGTTACATACTGTCATTTATCAGATTTCTGGTTGTCATCTCTCACCAACTTAAGATTTTATTACTAGTTAACTCTCTTTCCCTTTACTTCTCTTGCCATCATTCTTGGCAACTTCAGTATCCACTCATCTATCCAGTATTCTGGCCTCCACACATGCCCTAGATCATATTTTTCTGCTTATTCAAAGAATTTCCTCCTACAATTCCCATGCTGCCTGCTCAGTCATCAATTTTTTTGTCTATCACATTATTCCTATCAGCATATGAATATCCAGTAAATTCTCCTCCCTCATAAAAGCAAAAACCTTTGACCTCATATATCCCTCCAGTGCCTGCCCTGCTCCTCTACTTCCATTATATCAAACATTTGCAAGACAATTGTCTGTCTATTGCCGAAATTCCTGTTCCCTCTTGTGCTCACATTCTGCTGAGGCAGCTCTTGTCAAGGTCAGTAAGATCCTGTCTCTTGTCAGTTTCCATGGTCGTTCCTCATCTCGGTTAACCTCTTAATAGATTTGACATGATGGATTGCTTCCTTGTACTTGAATCATTTTCTTCCCTTGGTTTCGGGCATCCTCCACTTTCCTGATTTTCTCTTTACTTCACTGCCTTATTATTCTCATTCTTCCTGCTGGCTACTCTTCTTTTTCTGAATCTGGGCACTCTTTCCTATCTTCTCTCCTTAGGTTATTTCATCCAGTACCATGACTTTATGCTCCATGCCAATCACTCTCAGATCTGTATCACCAGGTTCAACTTTTCTCCTGAGACCCAAATTATTTTATCTAACTGTGTACTGATAAGCTTCATTAAAATTTCTAACTGGCAGTTCAATCCTAACATGTCCAAAATAGAACTTTTAATTTCCAACTCCCATCGTGAAGATGGTGCCTCCATAGTCTTCCCTATCTCAGTTAAGGGCACCACTGTGCATTCAGCTGCTGAGGCACAGGCTTCAGAGTTATTCTTCGTTTATTCATTTTCCCGACACCCCTTTGCCATACAACAGCAAGTTGTTTGGCTATTATTCAATACATATAGCCACTGTGATGACTTTTTGTGACTTACTCCACCATCACTGCAGCCCAGCCCACCAATGTGTGTCACTCATACTGTTATCATAGACTATTAACTGGACTCCCTGCTTTCACTCCTGCGCCTGCCCCAACACTCGATTCTCCGCACAGCAGCCACTGTGATCCTTTAATATGCAAACCAGATCACTTTTCTCCATACTTAAAATTCTCCAGTAGCTTCCCATTCCACATATTAAACCCAAACCCCTTACCATAGTCTGTGATCTGCCCCCTGCCTACTTCTCTGACCTTTCTCCCCTACTCTCATTCACTCGTCTCCAATCACATTGACTTTCCTCTATTTTTTCAAAGTCAACAAGCTTCTTCACACATCAGAACCCTGCATTCCAGTTCCTCTGAACCTGCAAACCATTCCTTATCTTCTCATGGCTGGCTCTCTTTTTCCTCATTGAGGTCTCTCCTCAAACGTTGCTTCCTCAGAGAAGGTTTTCTTGCTTATCTTATCTCGAATGGTCAATCTATAAAAAATCAAATTGCCCAAACCAGTTTCCCAAAATCAGTTTTTTTAAATTTGCCAAATAACGAAACATTATATATAGTTTGGATATACTTGGTAAATTCAGAAACTTTGCTATTGGGAATAGATTAATCAGGGAATTTACTTTTGATTAATTTCCTTTTAATGAATTGGTTATGAACAAATTGACCTTGAGCCATCCAAGACATGCTACCATCATTTTATATCCTTTACTCTTTTTTTCCTCCATAGTATTTACTTACCACAAATCATATTTATTTACTTGTTTGCTTTTATACTTTCTCTCCTACCCTTTAGAGTCTAAGCCTCATGAGGAGAGAAATTTGTATAGCTTGTTCAACTTTAGCTTTAAAGGCTATAACAGGTGCTCAAAAAATATTGAATGGATGGATGCAGTAATGAGTGGCAAAAGAAAGTGGACTTGAATAGATCGAAGAGGGAATGAGCAATGTGTCAACATAAACTGAAAATATGCAACATCTCATTTTCTTGAGATGTCAAAAAGAGAAAATGAGGGCAGAGATTATGAGGTAAAGTGACATAGAGGTTTTTGTTTATTTAAGTAAAGGAGAACGATGTCTTAGAGTATGAAATTAACAAAAAAACAAAAGAGGAAGAAGAACCACCAATAAAGGATACTGATTTTTTAATTCTGTATAAAAATAGAAGATTATATAAATTAGCGAGTGAGAATGTCACTAAAATCACTGAGTTTTATATCACTTTTTCTATTTCTAAATTGTGTTTCTGGGTTTATTTTAAAGATTATTAGGAGATTTGGTTTAAAATCTTCCCCCCATAAAAATTCGTGAAACAATCTACAGTGAATTGTTTGCCACTGATTTTATCTGTTACATAAGTGCTTAATTGAGTTTAGATCCTTGCTAAAATCATAAATAGATTTTCAGAACATAAATGATTGTAAAATGATATTAGAAATAAATGTGAAGCACCATGATAACCAAATTAATGAGGAAGAAAATGAGGGAGGAGAAAAGTTGAGAAAGCATTTTACCATGCAGTGCTTGTCCTAGGAGACCAGATTAATGACTAGTATGTTAATTTGTGGTGATACAGATTAATATCCCACTCATTATTTATTTGTATAGATGACTAATTTCTGAAGAATGATATTGTAAATCATACTGCATAACATTTAAAAATGTCATTAAATTAATATTCCAGAAAACTTTTATTATACATTTTACTTTACAAAAAAATTGAGGAAATATGCAAAGATCATAGGGATGAATTCAGTATAAACACTTCCAGAGTGGAGAAATAGGTAATTCTTTCTTTTATTTAAATATGCCTATCTTCAGAGTTGCTGTGATGGTCTTCTGATAATTAAAGGAATTATTAAATGTGGTTGTATTAAAATTATTCGAAGACATTTTTGTTAAAAAAATTCAAAAGGAATTACAATTCATTATTATAATGTGTGTGATAAAAACTAGGTGAGAAATTGCTCTTCAGATAATCTACCTGTCTATTCATCTATCCATAATTCAGTACAGAGGCATACATAGTTTCTGGCACAAACTAGCTCTGAAATGGCAGGGTAGTAATTAATTATCTGCTGCAGTAACAAAATCTGTAATTTGAGAATTACAGTGCACAAATATGTAAATTTACTCTGAAAATTTCTCTTCAAACCAGATACACATTGTAAAATATCTGATTAGCCATGGTCGATATGATTTAATCTTTCTTCATCTATTTCATTGCTATGTTTGAGTATATCTGTGGTCTTAAATTGTAATAGACACTTCAAATTTTGTATCAAAATGTTCACATATCAAAAGTAAAAAATATGAAAAGAGTCATAAAATATCTGTTCACATCATGCTGGGGAGGTTATTATAGCTGTTGTTTCAAGATCATTACGTTTTGGAATCAATTTTATCTTTAAAACAATAAAAGTCCTATAAATATTGTTTCTCCTATTGCAAAAATCTACCTGCATATGAATCTTTACTGATTTTGCAATTTGTCAAATTTAATTTTAAATTGATGTTGCTGATTTTATCGCCACCAATTTTATTTAAGTTTAAATCCTTCAATTAAGCGTCAGCAATCATTTGTATGTATAATAAAATGTCTCTGAAGGGAATATGGAAAAAGTTGATATAAAGTTTCTAGTTATAGGTGTTTTGTTATTAAATTTTCATAGAATGTTAATGTTGAAAATTGAAGTGGATGCAGATAAACTTCATGCATTTCAACTTCACTTCCTACTTAACGATATAGCACATAAATTAATTTTCTCATGAAGCTGGGAGAAATTATGTTTTTATTCAATCAGTAATTAGATTGCAGCTTTTTATTTGATGTACCACTCTTAGGCATTAAAAGGAAACTTGGAAGTTTTCTGCCTTGATGGACTTCATCTGATATCACTGAAAGAAGAGTTTATTAAAATCCTCAATGAAAAACAAGATAATTTTTTTTCTAGTCTATTCTTTAAATTCCTAAGCAAGCCTAGCAAATTTTTATTTCTTTTCAGTATATGCTACAATTTTTGGTACATCAATAGAAAGCTGTTACTTGTATAGTGTGGGTGAAGAGTATTTTTTATTTATTAAAACTTTGCAATGAAAGGAACTGTATAGTTTCTCTGTAATAATTAAGTAAATATGATGAATTATTCAGCACCTAACCTTCCTTTAATTTATAAACACTGATTTTATATATGGATTATTCTTTTGCAGAGCAGCAAAATATTTTGTTCTTTTGACAAGTTTAAGCTCTTGTTAAAATCATAATGTTAATTGCATAAAATGGAAACGCAACTTCATGGTAAACATAGTAGGAGAACAAAGTGAGAGTTTTGCAAGTTCAGAGTCAATACAAACAACTAATTTTAGTATATTTAACTTCTGATTTTACCAACTTTTCACAAAAAAATTCTTAAGAAAATCATCCAATGTATTGGCTTCTAGATTGTTCAGTTTCTGATATAAATATTTATATATTAAAATTTTATGAAGCCATTAGGACCAAAAGTCACAAAAGTATGTTTATCCCTAAGCATTAAGGAATCAAATGTGTAGAGAACAATTGTTTACAGTTTTCGTCGTTGATTGGATTTCAGATTATCTGGGTCTCTTTTATAAGGGCACTAATTCCATTCATGAGGCTCCACCTTCATAACTTAATCACCTCCCAAAGGCCCCACTTCCAAATACCATCACTTTGGAGATTAGGTTTCTACATAGGAATTTTGGGGGAAACACAAACATTTAATCTTTAGCACGCCCCTTGATATATCACACTACAGCCTGGAACCCAACATGAATTATTCTCAGAACAGAATCAGAATACATGATATAGTCATATGCCATATAACAATGCCAACGATGGACCGCATATACAATGGTGGTCCCATAAGATTAAGACCATATAGTCTAGATGTGTAGTGGGCTCTACCATCTATGTTTGTGTAAGTAGGCCCTATGATGTACACACAAGGACAAAATTGCCTAATGGTGCATTTCTCGGAATGTATCCCTGTCATTAAGTGACAAATAACTGTATAGTATTTTATCTGTCTGTGCTCTTCATGAAAGTATTCTTTTGTTTATTTGTTTTTGGATGCTATGGCATATTCATAACGCAATTCCACTTCATCAGTAGCTCTCCCTGCACCTCTGCTTTTTATTATTTCATTTTATTCTACTGTCGTTCCATCTCTTTTTATAATATATTCAATGGTTTGATTACTGTGCTATTGTGTGGTCTTTTATAACCTAATTAAAAATAACTATGAGATTGGGGTTATGGAAGATAATTTTATTGATGTATTTTATAATTATGTATTGATACAGTCCAGTGTCTTTATTTTGGCTAATTATAAAACTTAATTACTAGATTATCCAAGGTGGTCTACTGCTGCCTCAAGCCATCATTTTGAAATACAGTTTTTACTTGCTGAATACTAAAACCTCCTATTTTTAGATTTCTCCCTTGATTTGTGTATAATTATTCTCGGTTTTCTTGATGGATAAATTCATTTGGAAGCATCTGTTATTTAAGTAAGAAAATAAAATGTCCTACAGTTAAGTCTTTGAACATAAGATGATAAGAACATCAGAAGGCAGTTGAGAAGGTGGTCATACAATTATTTATTTTCAACAGTTAATACCACTTGACAATTAAGGAGCAGTTTAATTGTGAAATGTTTTGCTTTCTTTTAAATTTGAACAGGCTATGAGGTCTGAGAATTGTCAGGTTTCCCTTTGGAAATTTTTCCTCTCTTTGCAGTAACTAGTGTACAACGTACTAGCATTCATTCTGAAAAAGAAAAATAAAAAACTATAAAAACAGAATAAGTGTTGAATCAAGTATTTAATGTCATAGTCTTTTATAAATAATGAACTTGTGGTCGGAAATTATTTTCTCAGTGACACCTTTTTTTCTATCATTGCTGGGTTATGCATGACTATGGAATAAAATAAGTAAGAAACTGCCATACATATACCTTCTTTTGGATTGCTATACTTTTTAAAAGTGTTTAATTCTAGGAAACACTTTTCTATAAAACTTGCCTGTTGTGTGTAGTGCCCACTGTTGACCAGCCATTATCCTTGGAGAGCTAAATTGGGTTTAGTAGATTGAGCATTTCCGGTTAGAGACTTAGGTTAATTTAATGCATTAAGCTCATTTACTGTCTGGAGCAGATGGATGAACAGTTTCAGTATGAATACTAAGCCTTTTCATCCTTTACTTCTGCTTTTGTTACAGAGACCCTTGAAACTCTCATCAGACAAGCAGAAAATTACACCAGCATACTTTTTTGCAACACCTACAGGAACATGGCCTTAGAGGCTGCTGCTTCAATTCAGGAGTTCTTCACTGATGTAGGGCTCTATTTATTTGGTGCGGATGTTAATCCTGAAGAATTTGTAAACAGATTCTTTGACAGTCTTTTCCCTCTCGTCTACAATCATCTCATTAACCCTGGTGTGACTGAAAGCAGCCTGGAATACTCAGAATGCATCCGGATGGCCCGCCGGGACGTTAGTCCATTTGGTAATATTCCCCAAAGAGTGATGGGGCAAATGGGGAGGTCGCTGCTGCCCAGCCGCACATTTCTGCAGGCACTGAATCTGGGCATTGAAGTCATCAATACCACAGACCATCTGTATTTCTCCAAAGAGTGCGGCAGAGTCCTTCTGAGGATGCAGTACTGCCCTCACTGCCAGGGCCTGACTCTCAGTAAGCCTTGTATGGGGTACTGTCTCAACGTCATGAGAGGCTGCTTGGCACACGTGGCAGAGCTTAATCCACACTGGCATGCGTACATCCGGTCGTTGGAAGAGCTGTCAGATGCCATGCATGGAACATATGACATTGAACACGTGCTCTTGAACTTCCACTTGCTTGTTAATGATGCTGTGATGCAGGCTCACGTTGATGGACAAAACTTATCGGCACGGGTAAGCAGCCACTCTGCATTTCTTGTCTGATTTCTTACAACTTATATAAAGTTTGTTGAGTGTAAGCACATCACTATGTACTTTAAAATTATGGGAGATTAACAAGTTAATACTTTAGGAAATGGTGGGAGAATTCATGGGTTGTCATATTCGATTGAAGATACATATTTTATGTCTTACATTAAACATTTGGTTAGCTAAAATACCACTTTTTACTCTAAGTAGAAGCCTTCTCATAGAATTAGTTCAGTGAGGTAGAGAGGGCTCAGGTTTAAAGTCAGGACTGGCATGAATTTTTTTTTTTTTTTTGAGGAAGATTAGCCTTGAGCTAACTACTACCAGTCTTCCTCTTTTTGCTGAGGAAGCCTGGCCCTGAGCTAACATCCGTGCCCATCTTCCCCTACTTTATATGTGGGATGCCTACCACAGCATGGTGTGCCAAGCGTTGCCATGTCCGCACCCAGGATCCGAACTGGTGAACTGGGGGCGGCTGAGAAGCAGAACGTGCGAACTTAGCCACTGGACCACTGGGCCGGCCCCTGAGACTGGCATGAATTTGAATCTGCGGTCTGGTGGCAGTAGTTTGAAAGTCCCTTAGCTTCTTTGAGCCTCAATTTCCTCATTGATAAAGAAAGAAGAGTGATATAAATTTTAGAGTGTTCTTTTTGGGGAAGATAGGCAATATGTATGCAAACTACATAGTATGGTACCCAGTACTCAAAAAATGGATAGTTAGTGTTTCAAAGGAATTCAGCTTTAAAAGAGAAAATTCAGTTATGTATTCATTAAGTGAAGACTTGATAGCTTAATGTTCAAAAGTATTTCTTCGGAGACTCTCCAAAATCTGTCACAGTGATGGTGTGAAGATCGTTCAAAATGTGGTATATACAGCATCATGATGTTTTATTCCAAGAAGACTTCAAGAACCAGAATCATCAAATCAAAGGACATGAGAGTTTTCTGTTTCCCCCACCTTCCGTAAAGCTATTTTCTTAAATAGTCACAGGCTCCCTTAGTAATAGTTCTCATATCCCACACAGTGAAATAGGACATGCTGCTGATGTTTATCCTAAATCTTTTCTCACGAAATAAAATTAGACTCCTCAGTGCCAACAGAATACATCTCCCCACTCTGGCACTGATTTACCGAATTAATAAACGTTCTCATTATTAACTTTCTAAGTCAGTTCCTTAAATTAATTTCTGATAGAAACTGGATCTGAAAATCTGTATGTCTAACCACCTTCTCCCTTTTTCTTCTTAACTTTCAGGGTTTTTGCAGAGCCTGTGTGCACTTATACTTACCTTTATGCAAATTAGAAATGGTGCCTTCTTTAGATGGAAGCCACACCATGATATGGCTTGTCAGGTAGAGTGTGAGCTGGATTTCAACTCCCACTCACTGTTCCATTCGGCTGGGTGTTCCTATACAGTGAATAATGTTCCCAACCATATATCACGGTCTTGGTCTTTTTTGCAATCTCTCATTCCTTTACAGAGATCAGATATGTGCCAGAACTTTTGAAAGGGATATAGTAAAACACTCAAAATGAGAGTATAAAGATTTCTGAGGTTTCAAGTATTTCATAATTATGAGGAATAAGCATTTAGATCTAGGAAACAAAATGTCAATATTATGATATTGAGTATCTCCAAAGGGAAAACAGGCACAAGGAATCTGAAACCAAGTCCAGACTTGATTATTAGTTTGGGGAATGCCATTTAATCATTCAGGGCCAGGGTTTTCTAATGTATATAAGTAGATAGATTTCTTTTTTCCTGAGCAAGATTCACCCTGAGCTAACATCCATGCCAGTCTTGCTCTATTTTTTAGTCTGTGGACTGCCAGCACAGCATGACGGCTAACAAAGCGGTCTAGATGTGCACCCAGGGGCTGAACCTGGGCCACTGCAGAAGAGCACATGGAACTTAACCACTCGGCCACCAGGGCTGGCCCTGAATTGATTTTTAAGATCCTTTTTATTATGTAGTTTGGAGACCTGGAGAGGCTTTGGTATCCTTAAAAATCATCACAGAGAAAATTACTTTTTCTATATCAAAGACTAAAATAACACAGGCTTGTGGTTAACTAGACATATTTTCAAATCGTGAGTTTGCTACTCATTAGACATGTGACCTGGGCAAGCTGCTAAAACCTTTTGAGTCTGACTTGCCTGGGTGAAGAAGGGGCAGTCATGGTTTAAGGGAGATAACGAGGGTAGGGATCTGACAAGGTAGTTGCTACCTGAGAACTTGCTTTTTTCTTTCCCTGTTCTGAAGCGAGTCCTGAGAAAACAGTGAAGCAGGTTACTTTAGTATCTCAAAGGGCTAGAATCATCGTCGTGCTTGTGTTTTATAAACAAATTTTAAACAAAACTTTTGTCATATGAAACTCCTTGGTGGATTTTCAAAGACCATTCTTTTCTTTTAAGCAAAGAGTTCGATTTCATATAAGAAATAGTCTTATGACTATCTTGAGAAACATTCATATAAGAAATAGTCTTATGACTATCTTGAGAAACATCAATAATTACTGATAAATTGTAGACTTTTTTCTAAATAAAACAACTGAGATTCTCTTTTTTACTTATGGTGACAGAAGAAGGAGAAACTGGCTTTAAATTCATTGAAAATTGACTCATTAATATTTATTTCTGCCAACTTCAAAGTGATTTATAAACTGTTTATCAAGCTTTGATAACCAGTTCACACATCAATGAATTTAACAAATTCAAAATAAATTACTGGAAAGCCAGCAAATAATGACCTTTTCACATTCCCAAAGCAATCTCTTAGATCTAGTACTTTCAAGTCTAGTCCTAGTAAATACATATTTCCACTTTAAGAAATCCTTAGAGGTACCTAATGTATCATATTTCTATTGAATGAATTTCAACTGGCAAAAATAATGTGCTCAGTTTCCTGAGAAAGTTGTGAGCATCTTCTATTTGGTAAACCATTACAGAAGCAAAATCTAATTTACAATAGCATATTGTAATTTTATAATTATCCTGGGGATTAAGACAAAAGTTAATCGAACATTAACAGAGAGTCAACAAAGCATACATGTTAGAAGCGCAGGCTCTGCTGTCCGAATGGATTTCACATCTGTCTCTATCACTTACTAGCTGTGAGTTTGGGCATTTAATTATTTAATCTCCCTTTACTTCAGTTTCTTCTTTGATGAAAAGGGGCAATAACAATACTTACATCAAAGAGTTCTTGTGAGAATAAAATCAACTTTCACAATCAGACTAGTGTCTTGTACATGGTAAGTGTTTAAATCCTGCTAATTATTATCACATTATATTATTTATAAATACTTTGTTAATTTCTCTGACATTTTAAATGCTCTTTAGGAAATCAATTCTTTACTTTATAAATAAAAGCTTGATTTTTTTGAGTTTGTATTTGCTATTAATTGCATTTAGCAATGAATAATAATTATTTACATTATATCATTTATTATAGTATTTATAGCAATAATTTAGTGTTTTAACTTATCAAAGGAACAAGAATGCAGGACTTGGGTTAATTTCAATGTTTCATCACCTTTCAAAGGGCATATTTGTTACCAAGAAACTCAGCTGAACATGGATTCTATACAATTTTACAAACAAAAGTGTTTTTTTCCAACTTTATTGAGATTTAATTGATAAAATAGAATTGTTCTTTACATATATGGTAGTATCCACCAGTGAAACCATCTGGTCCAGGGCTTTCCTTTGTTGAGAGGTTCAATCTCCTTACTCATTATTGATCTATTCAGATTTTCTATTTTTTCCTGATTCAGCCTTGGTTCGTTCTCTGTTTCTAGGAATTTATCCATTTCTTCTAGGTTGTCCAATTTGTTGGTGTATAATTGTTCATAGAAGTCTCTTATGATCCTTTGTATTTCTGTGGTGTTGGTTGTAATGTCTCCCCTTTCACATATAATTTTATTTCTTTGAGTCCTCTTTCTTTTTTTGTTAGTCTAACTAAAGACGTCATTTTTTTTAATCTTCTCAAAAACCAGCTCTTAATTTTTTTTGTATGCTTTCTATTCTTTTTCTGGTTTTTATTTCATTTATTTCTGCTCTGATCTTTGTTAGTTCCTTCCTTCTGGTGACTTTGGGTTTAGTTTGTTTTTCTTTCTCTAGGTTCTTGAGGTGTAAATGTAGGGTGCTTATTTGTGACTTTTTTCTCTTTAATGTAGGTGTTCATTACTATAAACTTTCTTCTTAGAACTGCTTTTGCTGCATCTCATAAATTTTGGTATACTGTGCTTCCACAGCTGGAAGCAGGGAGCTCACTCCAGATTGTATGGCACTCTGCTGGGGTTGGGGTTTATGACGAGAGTGTGTCTCAACCTTTCCCACTGTTTCAATGTGTAGGAGTCACTTAGCTAGTTTCTGGATTTCTTTCAGAGGAAATTGCTCTGTGTGAAGCTGTACATTCAGTGCATTTGTAGGAGGAGGGGAGTTCCTATGGAAACTAGAAGCCTCCTATGTCATCATCTTGGGAATTACTACCACAAAAAGGTTTTTTTAAGTCTATTTTAATTGGATTAAAATAATAATTTCCAACAATGAAAGTCCTCCTCTGTATTTTTAAATAGATAATTAGTTTTTCACATATCTTACCTATGCACTATTAATAGAGATTCAGTTGGTTGCATCCAAATTACTTTAGAATAACTGTGTACTTCAGTTTTAATACCTATCAAAATTTAGTTTAAGGTGAATTGTACACATTAATGCACTCGACTTAATCTCTGTTGTTGAGATAACTAGTATCTCATCACTTTCTCTATAATCATCCACATCTGAATCTGTAGAATGAAAGCATAGTGAATTAATCATGTATTTTTAGGTATCTCAATGATATCTTTGTATATAAATTGAAAGGAAAATTAAAATAATAGCCTGAATTATTTATGGTAAAGCACTAATTTTGTTCTGTTTCTTTTATTATGCCCTATATATTTTCCTAAAATCACTGTGTATGGGATTTTGCATAATAGACATTATGGGACAAATAACATTGAGGCAAAATACTCAAAACTTCAGTCTCCAAAGTGACCCAAGTACAATACAATGCCATCTTAATTTTAGATATCTTAAATTCATAATTTACAATCTACAGTAAATACAGCACTTGAGGTTGACAACAGTCATGATGTTTGCTTAGTACAGATACCCATAATTCTTTATTTCTACCTAGTTTTCTAAGAGAGGCATATTATTAAAAGTCTTGTGAAGGTTTGAAGGCCAATGAAGGGACGTCTGACAAAGATCTCCCAGAACAGTGGTCCATCACATTTGTGGATAGCTCTAGTTGTTGCAATGTTCATCCCTATGATGAATGAATATCTGCATCTTGAACTGCCATGCATGGGACTCTAGAATGTGATGTTTTGAAGACAGGGACTAAGTCTTGTTTATCTTAGACTTTAAATGTTTGAGGGCTATAATTCTGTCTCTTTGCCTGACATCTTTCTAAGCTATTCACTCCCATTTTATTCAATTCTTCTTTGTATGCTTTCTTGTTAAGATTACAATTTTAACTGCACAGCTCTGTCTTGCTGTCCTGGAGGACCTGCTGACTCAGGAGAGAGTTGGCCAGACTGGAGGAAGCCTGGAGCTTGACAACCGATGGACGCTGGGCATGGATCTTTCCATTGCCTCACCACCACAGCCAGAGGCTTCTCCTTCCTCAGGGATCTGGCCTTGGAGGATGCCTGGTTGTGCTCTCAGGCCTCTGGAAAGCGCACTTTTTGGAAAATCAGGAATGGAAGGATAGTTTTCAGAACCTTTAAGTTCCTCCTCAACTTTTGCATCGTGTATGCATTTGCTTTGTTATCCAGGTTTCTCTGAGCTAACAGAGCTCTTATCCCAATAGCATGAGTTTTTGTCTCCTGAGAATAAGAAGGTTTTAATAATACCCAGTTTTTAATTTTTCTGAAATAATTTTTGCTTGAATTCTGTAAGTGTATAGCCGTTCAAATAAATCACTGTTGTTTTCAGCTGGTTTGGAATGATTCTCTTCTACCTTAAATAGGGTAAATTCTCTCTAATGTGAACACTGCATAAAAATATGTTACTTTTTATTGATGCAGTTCAACAAGGACTGGATGCTTCTGCTGGATCTTTTGCCTCTCCCTTTCTACCGGGGTGTTTTCTGAATGCACAAAGTTTTCTTGGTTGGAGATTTTTCAAATGATTTTTAAGTGTATGGATAACTTTTGCTTTTGCAGTTAATTTTGTGCACATTTGCTTTCTTTTTTTCCTTGAGAATTTGTAAACTAGTATTTAACTCAGTTGCATAAGTGAGCAATCCTTTGGTTTCATGGGTTGAGAGGTCTCCATTTTCTGATGATGTAACCAGCTCTACATTCCTACAATGCATGTTGTCTTCCCCAACGACAACGGCACAATGGCTCATCTCTAGCAAGTGTCCACCTAGAGGCTTGATCTGACTCTCTTTATTATTAAGAACTTGCTCCACAGGTAGGGTTTTCTGAAAATTTTTTTCTCTGTAGTAATTTTGCCTATTCTTTCCTTCCATTTCTGAGATTTTTATAGGAGCAGCTTTATACTTTTCCAAAGATTGGAATTTTCCTCTAAACCCTCTACCAATGCTATCTGAAGCTAATCTCCCTTCTTCTGATGGGTTTTGAAGGACTGTTTGGTTGCAGCAACTTGATGCTGGATTTGCTTGGATGTATCTTCTGAGTTAATCTTGCTTTTAATGTCATTCCTTGGGGATCTGGACTTGGGCTAAACTCTCCTGGTAGCACCCCCACTGCTGGTCACAGAGTCTCAGGATCACACAGAACATCATGGCCATCAGTGGACCCTCCATGGGCCCCAAGGCCACTGATGGCTCACCCCATGTTGCCATGACTCTGTGGCCACAAGAGACCATACAGCCCTGCATTGAGAATTCTTCCCAGAATCTCCCTGGTGCCTAGAAACCAGGGCTGACCTCAGTGGAGGTGGTAGAAGTTACAAGTAAAACAGTGCCTCCAAACCTTTCCCACATCTTGACCCACAAAGTCCGTGGTCATCTCCTGTGACACTGGGGGTATGGATTAGGCTCTGTAGGCCAAAGAGGATGGTCAGTAGCTCTGTCCAGCCTAGGCCTTTCCTGGCTGCACCAAGAACCAAGCAGGAAATGTCTTTCTACATCTGTAATCTGTTCTTGGTCACTGGTTGGGAAGCTCCACAGCAGAGGGCTGCAGGCCCCCAACCTAGCCACTGATCCTCTTCTTCTTCAATGAACTTTTCATTTTGTGCCCTTGGAGTCCTAATCCAGCCAAAGATGATCAGAGAAGACCCGACTCTCAGTGTCCCACTTGGTTTGTGTCTAGCTGGCTATGAATGTGTGTGGGGAAGGGTGTGAGAGGCATTATGATGGGCCCTGTGTAGAGTTTTAATCACTTCTCTTTTCATATTTAACAACTGGAGAATGAGTAATAGGAATTTTTGAAGTGTTCACATTTCAAGAATGTGCAATCTAATTATGTGATCTTTTGCTCCACTCTCATTTTTCTCCTCTGACTGAGCCCACAGGGCCTGCATGGATCAGAACGGCTAGTAGCTGACATCTAACTCTTCAGGAGCCACATTTTCAGTCTGGTGGAACCTCCCACTTTTTAAAACTGAGGCTTGCTCACTCCTTCTTACATTTTCAGCCACTCCCTGTGTTCATTTGGAGATGAGAGTAAGCAAATGAGGCACTGCTGTAGTTACTGCTGCAATCATTGCAAAATTACCCAAGGGAAATGTAAATAGTGATAGAAATAGAAAACCCGGAAAGGTGCATGGTAGGGTATGCGAAGGTCAGCGTTAAGATGTGTACTGAACTCTTCAGTGACCTTTGAGCTATATTATCTGTATAATATGGCTAGTGTGATTTGAAGAATCCTACCTCATTCCATCAACCGATAGTAGATATTTGACACTGGATATCACAATTACACAACGAGCCTTGCATTCCAAGGTGACTTCCAGGTTTTGATCTATGAATAGGAAACCTTTATCCTCCAATTAGATAGAGGACTCTAACAACAATCTACCGTGTTGCTAAATGCTGTGTAGTTATAAAAATCTAACATTAGAATAATATTCCAGTGTTCCTTCCTTCACTAAGTGTAATGCTAATTATTGGTATTCACCTTTCAAGCAGCTTTATTGTGCTACTTATTCCCAGAATAAGAATTGGATAAATCTTTCACAACTGCTCATTACATACTAATTTTAGAGGCAAATTTTTTAGGGTTTGAAAATTGTATTTTGATCTAACATATTGAGAAAAAAAGGCACTAGAAAAAAATACTGTGCTTATAATGGATGGGGTGTTTTTGGTGGGAAGTGATGGAAACTCAAATTCATTTAAACCCTCCTAAGGAAGGAGGGGAATATTAGACCATATAACTAAGAAGTCAGATAACTGAAGGTCTGATTTGATCTAGTTCCTCATAAATGTTATCAGGATTCTTCTCTACCTCTCAATGAAGCTTTGGTCTCTTGGTTTGTTTTTCAGGCAGGCTGTCCCTGGTACAGCTAGGTGTGTGGTACCTGGTACACGTAGCTATGTGGTAACAAGCTAGGCCGTAAAACCTCTGGGCTCATCATCTTTCAGTTTAGCAAAAAAAAATGGGACTTATTTTTTATTGATCAAAATACCCTATGCTCTTGCTCATTGCTCTGATTTTGATCCTCTTTGTTTCCCTGAAGTATCTACTGACACTCTGACTGTCCACTGTTGGGTTATATTCTCACACTGGAGCCACGTTTGGAGTCAGCTGACCTAAACATGTCAGCAGAGATTTGGAGAGGGTGTTCTCAGAAGATGAATACAGCACAGCAACAAGAACAGAAAACAAAAAAGAAAAATGAAACAAACAGGAAATGAAGGCGTATCCTTTATAATAATAAAGGATGCTATCCATAATGAGTATCTGTTAGGAATATGGCAAATAGCACCAACATACATGTAAGAATAAAGTAAGATAAAAGATAATAGAAACAAATATATACATTAAAGATAAAACTAATAGAAAAATGAAAAATTTTAGAACTATTATATAATTCCAAGAGCACAGTGGAATTACTGGAAGTATTTGCTTTAAAATCAGAAATAAGATGTCCCTGTTATATATTACACTCTCCAAGTTAATGTTACCTGGAGGCACTAATTATTACAATTAGGCAACACGTCAATAAAAGATAACCTGATAAAAATGGGTAAAGAGTTTAAGCAGACATTCTCCAAAGAAAGTGTATAAATGGCTAATAAACATGAAAAACTATTCTACCTCATTAGTCATTAGGAACATGCACCTCAAAATCACCATGAGACAATGATACTTCACACCCCCTAGGATGGCCATAATATAAATGGTAGAGAGTAACTAGGGTTGGTGAGGCTGTGGAGAAATTTGAATGATCATACATTGCTGGAGGGCTTGTATAATGGTGCAGCCACTTTGGCAAACAGTTTGGCAGTTCCTCATATAGTTAAACATAGAGTTACTCGATGACCCAGGAATTCCATGCCAAGGTATATACCCAAGAGAATTTAATACATTTGTTCACAAAAAATATAGATATTCATGGCAGCTTTATTCATAATAGCCAAAAAGTGGAAATGACCTAAGTGTTCATCAACTGATGCCTGGATAAATAAAATGTTTTATAGTCATATGGTGGAACATTATTCAGTGATAAAAAAGAAGTGAAGTACTGATACATGCTACAATATGATTGGACCTTGAAAATATTATGCTGTGTGAAAGAAGTTAGTCACAAAAGGCCACATATTATATTATTCTGTTCGTATGAAATGCCCAGAATAGCTAATCCATTGAGGCAGAAAGTAGATTAGGGGTTACCAGGGGCTGGGGAGGATGCAGGAATGGGGGATTATTGCTAATGTATATAGGATTATTTTGGGAGGAGAGTCATAAAAATATTGTAAAATTAAATAGTGGTGATGGTTGTTGCACACCTCTGTCAATATAGTAAAATTCCCTGACTTGTACATTTCAAAAAGGTGAATTTTATAGTAAGTGAATTATATAACAATAAAGTTGTTATAAAAATTATAATGTATAAAATTATAATGTATATTATAATGTATAAAATATATAATGTATAATGTATAAAAATTATGTATAATTTTGAAGATTGACTCTTACAAATTGAAAATCAGTATATTCCAGTGAATAATTTCCATTTATAAGTTTGTTCCTTTTGTTGGCATATGCTTCTTGAGATTCTGAGAACTCAGAAGAACAATGTGTCTTTTCATTTGTTATCCAAATGACACACTAAAAATGTTTTTAGCAACATTTTATCATTAATGCTACAAGGTCATTCAGGGAAAAAATTTCCCCCATATATTAAAAGGTTTTGTTTTCCCCACAGACAGTAAAATTTCAGACCTTGAAAAACTGTTTTTCTCATTCAAGAAACCCTTGAGTCAGATAATTATCCAAACATTCAACAAACATATATTGATGCTTTCAATGTACCAGTACTGCTAAACATTGGGTATACACCAGCTACTCATGCAGCTGCACTGTGGAACTTACAGTAGAATAACTCACTTGTCTATACCACTTTAGCATCTCTAGTCTATTCTCTGCTCAGAAGTCAGAATGATCTTTCCAAAACAAGAAATAGATTATGCTTGAAATCTTTCAGTGGCTTCCTATTGACCTTAGAATAAAATCTAAACGCCTTTCTATTGACCTTTAGTGCTTTGCACATCTGGCCTTTACTATCACTTTACCTTCATCTCGAGGGTAATAATTATATAATAATTATTTGCTCCAGCCATGCTGGAATTCTCTTGATTCTTGTAGCACATAATCCTCTCTCTTGACTCTTGTCAGTTACATTTTTGTGAATGAAATAGACTCTTCCCCACCCCTGCCCCTTTATCTAGCTAGTGCTAGTGCTGGTCCTCATACTGGTCTCATCTTAGTTACTACCAACTCCAGGAAACTTTCCCTGACCTCCGTAGAAAAGGTTAGGTAACTCTGTAATATATACCAGTGACACAGTAACTTTTCCGTTACAGTATGTTGCATACATGCAGTTATGTAATTATTCATTTATATTTTATATTGAGTTGGATGTGCCAAGAGGGCAGGGACTGTCTGTTGTGTTCATCGCCGTATCCCTAGAATCTAAGTCTGGATTGAGAAGTGAATTCCTCAGTGAATACCTGTTGATCAGCAGTAAATCTGCTGTTCTCCTGCATTCCCTGGGCTATTGGAATTGTCTCCAAATTGATCTCTCTCCTCCACCTTTGCCTTCTGGGTCTATATGAAAAAAATCCACAGTCCTCAGCATTGTGTGGGTCCATTGTGTGGGTCCATTGCGGGTGTCAGGATACCACCCCTTTCTCACTCATCCGTCTCATTCTCCTTCTCCTGATCTGCCCTCCTTGCACTCATGCTCCATATGAAAGTACATCCCCACGGCGCCTCAATCCCACGTTGACTTCAATATTCTTCTACTATGTATAACTCACCAACAAAACTGGAAGCTTGTCCAGAGAATTTACTGGATCTTTTTCATATCTTTATATCCCCAGTGCCTATTAAAGTGTCTGGCAATGTTTGTTGAACTGAAATGACCTCCAAACTCCACAGTAGAAACTTCTTGATTAATGCACTGAATTAGTTTTAATTTCAGGCATTTACAATTTTTCAGTGAATCTTAAATTACTAACATCTCATATCTCCCATGAGAGCACAGCAAGACAGTTGTGATAATCTATGATTCTTTTAATGAATGCACAAAATGCTTCCATTTAAGCTTTTATATAGATAAATATTCTGGCAATATTAATATTATATCTGCATTTATCTTAAGCCCATTCAAAAATCCCATTTATCAAATTAGGTTGTTAGAAATAAGGGAAAAGCAAAAATAATAAATATTAAAAACAAATTTTGATAGAAGTGCCTATAATCTACTCTACATAGTTCTGGGAGTGGTCCTGCACCGTGCCTTCCACCTTTCAGTTCTCAGTCCAGGAAGGCAAACATCAGGGGTTTGGGCATCTCCATTCCATGTACTACTTTGTTACTAGGGCAACCAGAGCCGCTCAGGAGCCAGTGCAGGACTGAGGACTACTGTGAACCTAGACGGCTTTTAGGTTATACAGATCTGTTTCTGGTTTACAGAATCCTCATGGTTCGTCTAAGGAAGTTTTATAAACTACTTTCTGAGATTCGTTAGTGTTCTTTTAGATGTTTAGCGCAGGCGTTCTTTGAAAAGGATTGCATGATCTTAAGTTTGGGGAAAAAGTTCATACAGTATCCATCTCCTAGAGAATATTAGGTTATCTCCATGCAGATTAGTGTGTCAAAGGCTTTAATAAATCCTGCTATTTAAAAATATCCTTTAACCATATTAAGTAACCGTATTTTTTGTTTGTTTCCTTCATTTTTTTTCTCTGATTTTTCTCCCCAAATTCCCCCAGTATATAGTTGTATTTTTTAGTTGTGGCATGTGGGACACCGCCTCAACGTGGCCTGATGAGCGGTGCCATGTCAGCGCCCAGGATCAGAACCAGAGAAACCCTGGGCCGCCAAAGCGGAGCATGCAAACTTAACCACTTGGCCATGGGGCCAGCCTCTAAGTAACTATATTAAGTAAAACATTTCTAATATGTGTTTAAAGAACACCCCATTTTTGCCTGGACACATTACAGATTTTCTGCTAAAAACACTTTAGAAAATGCTACTCAGAGGTATGTTTTATGATTTATTTGGGGCTTTGGCCACAAGTAAATTACTTTTGGGGGAAGTTGAAGGCAGTGTAGCCTGGTACCTGGCCAGATTGCTTCAATTTTAAAGCTAGACTTTTGGCAGCTATGATCCTCTGATGGATCCCCTCACAACACAGAAGGGTCAGTCACCCCAACATTTACCATGGGCTCTGGGAACACAATCTGGAAACTGAATTCCTTTGAAAATTCCATGTGAATTTGATTGAATTGTATTTTTACACAGGTGTATCAATATGAAAATAGAAGACTAAAGATTCTTCTGACGTTCTAAAAGCTGTCTATATCCATAAAGAGATGAGAGTAAACATGTCTGGGACAAATATCTTTGCCTGTATATTATTCTTCTAGCTTTACACTAACCATTTTTATTCAATTCCTTATCTACATAAACTGAGAGGTGTAATATTCACAAGGACCATTAGGATGAATTCTCTAGTTCAAAGCATACACCAAAAGCAATGTAAATCTTGCAGTTTAAAAATATATATTATTTGGACAGATTGGTCTTCCCTCACTAACTTGGATGAAGATATGAACACTTCATAAATATATTAAAAATTCATAATATTTAATAATGATTAGAATGCGATCTTTACTTATCGATCAACAAATAATATAATCTATGCAATTAAAATGCACATCACAATCCTAGGTATCCTTGATAGAGGGTCCTTATTTTCACACTAGGATATACAAGGCCACTGCTGTGTCCCAGCCCAGAAGATAATACCTGGAACCCCTCCATCCCGCTGTCTGGCCTCCCCTGACTTTGCTGTTGGCCTTTCCTCACACTGACCATCAGCTCACTAGCCTTAGAACAGGAGGATATCGGGGGTTGCCCTATACATTTCATACAGAACGAGTCTCATCCAGTTCAGAGACAGCAAAAGACACTTCCTTTCAACTTACTAACCCCCCATCTTGGAAGTCTTAAGATTGGTGAAAAAAGAGACCAAATTAAAATTGAGAGATGGATAAATGCAACTAAAAATAAAATGCTTACATTCATTTTGGTCTACAAACGAGAAATTTTTTAAAATAAAACAACTAAAAGTAGTTTTATATTTATGAAAAACTTTGACATAAGCGAGAAAGCATTTCCCCCTTTTAAAATACTTGGTTTAATGCCTGGATCGTCAGACGTGGCCACGTGATGATAGTACCTATATCTTCTTTTCAGTTTTCCTCATTTTCCTCAGTTCCCAGTATAAAAAGAGTGTAGTTAACAGTAATGTCTTTCCTCCCTTCCTATACTTTTCTCATTCTCCGCCTCTGATCATTTCAGGTTTCTGAGACAAAAACTGGTTTATTCCTAGAGTCACTTTGAGGACGCTTGTCATATCAGCCTGCTAGAAATTGATTTCTCAGATTAAATTACCACCTTATTTGTATATTTCCAAGGCAATTTCTGAGCACCAGATTGATACATACAGTTTTCTACTTGACACTCTCTCTCAGAATGTCCCAAAACTCTTCAAAAGCCACAAATCCAATCATCTTGTCTCCCAAACCTGGTTACTCTGTGGTATCCTCTGGCTGAGTACATCCACCCAGAATCCTAGGAATCATCCCTGACACCTTCTTTACCTCCCGCCAAATTTCCAGTCCTGATTCCTATTGATTTCACATCCTAAATATATCTCAAATATGTTTGGGTCTCTCCTTTATACCACCAGCTGTTATTTTGCTTGGATGATTTCAGACAGGTGTGTCTTAGTCTAATCTCATTCAATTTCCCATCTCCCCTATTGCCCCATCCCATCTATAGGGTCACGAGAATAACATTTGGAAAACTCAGTTGTAACCTCATTTTCTCAGGATATAATGCCCTTCAGTGGTAGACTGGACAAGTGTCTTTCATATGGCTATCAAGTCCTTGTATGTCTGACTCCCAAACATCTCTCAATCCTGTTCTCTCAATGGCAACTCCCCTCTGTTCTTGGCTGTCCCTGAGTTCTTTTACAGATTTTTACCCAACAGTCCAATTTCTTGAGACTCTATTGTACTGAAATAAAAGCACTAGTAGTATTCAATGACGTAGTACAAAGATGTTTATATTTGCAGCAACAGTCTAGCCACAATACTAGAAACAAATAAATATCCAACAATGGGGGAAAGTTGAATAAATTAGGATACAACCACACCATAAAGGATTAGGCAAGCATCATAGGTAATAAATTTAAGCTCTATCAATTGATGTGGAAGGATTTTTTTGTGATGTGATGAGATTGAGAAAATGAATAGAAACATAATGTGATCATATTTTTGTAAAGCATTCGATTTTTACATACACTATCTTTATGTTTATAAATACATATGTATATATACATATGTGTGAATATGTTTCATGAAAAGTACATGGGCACATGAACATGGAGAAAAACAGAAAAGGATGCATATGGTTTGCTGCTCTTGATTATCTGGGAAAGAAAAGATGATCTTGGACGTAATAGGGAGAGTGGGAGTTAGAGAAGCAAGCAAAATAATATGAAAAATCTATGTCATTAAAAAAAAGATAGAGGGACCAACCTGGTGGCGTAGTGGTCAAGTTCATGTGCTCTGCTTTGGTGGCCCGGGGTTCGTGAGTTTGGATCATGGGTGTGGACCTACACACACTCATCAAGCCATGCTGTGGCAGCATCCCACAAAGAAAATAGAGGAAGATTGGCACAAATGTTAGCTCAGGGCCAATCTTCCTCACCAAAAAAAAAAAAAAAAAAAAACCCCAAAAACCCCAAAAACCAAAAAACCCAGCATTATGATATGATTCCATTCAGGACATATTATATGAGTGTGTGTATGTGTATGTATCTCTATGTACACATATATAAATGAGAAAATGTAAAACTGGCATTTGTATGTAGCTGTTGACTTCTGATTATCTTCATGAAATGTGACATTTTAGTGACAAAAGAACGTTTTTCAGAGATGTATACAAGATAATTCTAATTATCTTGTAAAACAGAAAACAAAGAATAAAATGTACATACATGTGTATATCTGCTTGTACATGTTTGTAAAGTTGAGAAGAATGCCATAGAAGATTAGGACTCAGCCAATTTGCTTTCCCTTCTCTGGAGGTACCCACCATTTGGAACTGGTTGTGTATTCTTGCAGACCTTTAAAATTCATTTAATTTGCATAAATGAACGTAACAATAGAAATATGTGGTATTTTAATTTGAATACCATAAATATCTTACTTTACTTACTTTTCAAATTAGTTTTTTACTCATAATGTATTGTGATATTTTCCTTTAAACTATTACATACCATTCCAGATTATAATACACTATGATTATGCAGTCATTAAGGAATGATGGACATTCATTTCTAATTTTTCATTATTAGGAATAAGTGATTCATTCAGCCTCCTTGTATATGCCTCCTCGTTCTTAAGTGTGGTTGTTTCTTTAGGTGAAATATAGTTAAATAGAATTGCTGGCTGGTAGAGACTACGCACTTAAAAAATTAATAAAAACAGCCAGGTCCCTCCTGCCGACAGTGGATGTACCCATTTACACTCACGCTAGTACTGTAGGAGAGCATCTCCATCTCCACCCCTTTGCCAATATTTGATACTCTCCATCTTTTAAATGTCTTCCAGTTGATTGGATGAAAATGTATTTTAATTTCACAGATAAGTACTGAGATTAATCAACTTTTATGTGTTTTTTTGTCATTTATATTTCTTTCTGTGACCTCGGTATTCATATCCTTGTTCCATTTACTTTTTTCCACTGGGTCATTTGTATTTTCAACTATTCTGAATAATAAGCATTTGCCTGTTAAATATGTTAAAATTATTTTCCCAGTCAGCTGTGTCTCTTTGAAGTACCTTTCTAACAATTTTATGACAATGCAATTTTCTGATCGTGAGTGTTACATGGAATGTTCCTTATAGGTCAGTAGATATGAAAAATAAGGAAGGCAGAAAAATTTACAACTCCTTAGCATGGTAACAGGAAGACACTGTTATACTTGAATTCTCTGTGGAAGGGGGTATTTAAATATCCCTGGAATTGTATTTGACTATTTCTAACAATTTAGGTAGTTGAGAAGAAACATATTAATTCATTTGCATAGATATATACTAGCTTTGTTCTAAGTGGGTTGGGGGATGCATTGACAGCTATTAGGAACAACGGAAAACACAACCAAACAAAATACTTCTGCTCTACTCTAAATACTGCAGGACAAATCGTATTGAGATGTGCCAAACAGGTGCCTGCAAAATTGACAAATAACTTCAAGTTGAGACATCAAGGGTGACAATTGCACAGGTGGTTGTGGTGTGTGTGTGTGTGTGTGTGTGAGGAAGGCTGTCCCTGAGCTAACAACTGTTGCCAATCCTCCTGCTTTTGCTTGAGGAAGATTGTCAGTGAGCTAACATCTCATAGGTGATGTTTTAACTGAACCTTGAAAGATGGTAACATTTAGACAAGCAGAAAAGAAGAAAAGTACAAAGACTGAAAAGTACAGAGCAACTCTGGGGACTATGAGTAATACATTTTAGCTAAAGCACACAGTGTTTTAAGTGTAGCACTGGGAAGTCTCGAGGTTCCGCTGTGAATTCACATGAAATGCTTTAGTTTGTGCTCATTAGGAAGTAGATGGAAGCATGGAAGGCTTTGGATCAGAGAAACAGTACGGTGGGAACTGTGCTTTAGGAAGATTAATCTGGAAGCCTGAGTTTTGGAAAGAAAGTCAGCAAGGAAGCTCTAGCATCTATTGAAGGAAGAACTAATGAAAGCCTGTTCTAGGGTGATAGAATTTCCAATGCAGGGAGAAGTAAAAAAAGAAAGAGACCTGATGAAAGCAGAATAGCCCTTATTGACCATTTTAAACTTCTAGCTGATGCCATTTCCAAAGCATCTTCAAACAGTTTCAGCTTTGAACAAGTGGGGACAATATAGTCATATTGATTTACTCTCCTTTTTAATTTTTATCTAATTATTATGCTTAAAAATATTTACTTTTACAATTTAGGATTCTTACTCCCTTTGATAAATGAAATGGTCGGGGTTTAATTTTATGTCTCTAGGGATATTACCTAGCCTTTCAATGTCCCCTATTTTTTTTTTTTTTTTTAAAGATTGGCACCTGGGCTAACAACTGTTGCCAATCTTTCTTTTTGTTTTTTTTTTTTTTCTGCTTTATCTCCCCAACCCCCTGTACACAGTTGTACATCCTAGTTGCAGGTCCTTCTAGTTGTGGGATGTGGGATGCCGCCTCAACGTGACCTGACGAGTGGTGCCATGTCCGCGTCCAGGATCCGAACCCTGGGCTGCCACAGCGGAGCACGCGAACTTAACCACTCAGCCATGGGGCTGGCCCCTCAATGTCCCCTATTTTTAAACTTGATTTTGAGTTGCTTCTCTTTGCTTTCTTGTGGTTTCTCACCACCTCAATATTGAGGTTGCGCTTACTGGCTAGCCCTCTTCTCTTTGTGGCAGAGTCCAGTAGTTTGTAGAATATATGACTGTCTAACTCAAGGGGTTTAAATTGTCACAAAGCCCAATGATCATATGGGGAAAAATATGCTTTTTTCCCCATAGACCGTATTGAAAAATGTAACTGATTCAAGCTTTGCTTGGTATAACCAAGTTAATATCCCCTGTTTAGAATTCTATCCCGTCCCGGCCCCTCGGCCTCAGGGTAGGATTCCCTTCATTTTTTCTTTCCACCAATGACTCAAGTTTTGTCTAAAACCTTCCCTGGTGCCCCTGGTTAGCTGTGATTTTCTCTGGGCTCCTATACAACTTATTGCTTATAACATTCTTTTGACACATAGCTTACACCCTGTCATAAATAAGATTGATATTTATCAATTTGTTTCATTGTTGGAAATCCTACCTCCCTGGCTAGATTATAAACTCCTTGAAGACAAGACGTTAGAGACTTGGCAAAATGCATACTAGTTCTAGTTTTTATTGGTCTTATCAAGGATCTTTAACACTGTTAGAAGAGATCTGCATTTAGGGATTTTTACAAAAACCCCACAGCTGTACTGTGAATTAAGTATGTCCATTTTACCAATGTCAAAAGATGGATAGAGCTTATAGATGATTTGCCTAAAGTCAGATTGTTTTCTCCTAAGACCTGCATTGCCAATTGCTCTAGTAAGTCAGAATCCTGCTGACTGTCACCAGTGGTGTGGCCACTTTCCCAGATGCTCCAAGCTTCCATAACCCTCCAGCCACTCTCATGTCATTGAATATGTGTGATTTGATTACTGGGATCAACTCCAGTGAGTCTTTTTTCCCCATTTGCATCAGTGACCATCAGGAGTCCAAGACTTGCACCATGCTTGAAATCTGTAATTCACATATCTCACATTATGGTCATCATTTCCTACTATTACAGCTCACTTACTTTTGTATTTCTAATCCAAAAATTATCTGTCTTGTGGAAATGTTCAACATATTTGCTCTCCTCCCCCATTTCTTTTTTTGCCCTTATTTCTCTCCTTAATCTACATTCTATGATCTAGCATCTCCAATGCACGTGAACACAATTCTAATCAGCTATGGATAATTGCAGAAGGGAAGGACAGAAAGAGAAAGAATAATTGATTGCCTTGGTCAATTTTCAGTCTCTCCCTAGTCCTGACTACAAGAAAGCTCAGTTAGGACAACATTAGTCCGCAATTCTGGGTTGATTTTCCTTTTCTCATTTGATTACACCAGCACTGCACTATCAGTCTGGTAGTTTTATGTAAAACTGGATTTTTATGAAGACTTCATGGGTCTAAACATTTGCCACTTTGGTCTACAAGTTGGATTTTTCTCTAAGAGTCCTGAACTAAATTATTTTAAATGGACCCATACAGTAAGTTTAATTAATGATTATTAATAGAATTGAAATACAGAAGCTCCCTCTGGTGGTTCAATTTACAGATGTACAAAAAAAGCAAAGCAGAATCGAGATCCTGCTCACAGTGGACCAAATAAAAGATTGGAGAAATATTGTTCTGTTTCTCCCTGTCTTCCCTCTCCTCTTCCTTCTTTTTCTCTTTTAATTTTAAATATGAAATGAGTTAGAGTGGCAACCTTTATGATTATAACTACAGAAATCTATATGGAGAGGCAACTTCTGGAAAATTAAAAGGAAAGACAAAGAGAAGCAGGTATCCAAGACATTCTGGGCTCTTAGTAAACTCTTTTTTAAAAGCCTTCTTTACTCTTTGCTAACTACAGAGTGAACATATCTCTAGCCCTTGCAAAGTGTAGACAGTAGGTGTTTTCTCCCTTCTTCAGCTTTAACATTGTTTTATTTGCTTTTTCCCAGGAACTGAGCACCTTGTGCAAATTTAGAGTTCTCCTTATGGATAACTTATATTTAAAGACAGTGCTTTATAGAACCTTAATAATTTATAACTTACTATAAATATTCCTTGTTGCAATATTAGAATGTACTAGTGTTTTAAAAGTGGTATTATGATTGTAACTTTTGTATCATTTCTGTAGCTGGGTTCTGGAGTTATTTGTACCTTGGACTTCTAAGTACTATGTATAGTATTTGTTATTTTGATTGTTTGTTTGTTTTTTTGAGGAAGATTAGCCCTGAGCTAACTGCTGCCAATCCTCCTCTTTTTGCTGAGGAAGACTGGCCCTGAGCTAACATCCGTGCCCATCTTCCTCCACTTTTTATATGTGGGATGCCTACCACAGCATGGCTTGCCAAGCCGTGCCATGTCTGCACCTGGGATCCGAACTGGCGAACCCAGGGCTGCCGAAGCGGAATGTGCTCACTTTACCGCTGCACCACCAGGCCGGCCCCCATGTATAGTACTTGAATGGTGATTGTTCCATAGTTTGAGGGTGTGATATTCTGTAATCACTTATTTTTTCACTTTTTTTAATACAAACTTAGCAAAAACTTTCATAATAATATACTATCACCATGCGATCATTCTAATCATCGTGAAGTTGATTTTTCTTACCAAAAGTAACTTTGGATGGGAAAACATTTGGCTTACAAACAGAAATCATCAGGAAAATAGGATATATTTTATAAATAGCTCCTTTAATTTTGCTGAACTTCATCTCCTGTCATATAATTTTATTATATTATTAATTTTACTTAGTTAATATTGTTTAATTATTTTGTCTAATTAATTTTATTTAAAAGTTTATCAATATTCGTTCAGCATGTTTTTGTACTTTCATTGAGGTATAAGTTGCATTATATTGAAAAATATCCTAGGACCATGTTTTAGATGGAATCTACCTGATTCAAAGGTTGAGTTCATAAATTATATTATGATGTAGGGGGCACTATGGCATGTATCTATACGATGAAAAGGTATATACCTCTTCAGTTAAAATACAATGACATATGAAGCAAATTAATATTCTTCATATTTTAAAAGAAATAAGGTTTCTATTTTGTTTTTGAGTTTTATGTATCTGCTTTTCCCTTTTATTATTTACACGTAATTACAATGACTTAACTACATGTATCACAGCAGAATTAAGCTACAATAAAAGCTGTTTATGATGTTAAAAACAATTTGTGTGATCCTTAAATGATATGCTGTTTAATCAAGCCTGCTTTTGCATTGTATTAGTCAGGCTCCTCCAGAGAAACGGAACTAATAGGATATATATATATGAAGAGATTTATTATGAGGAATTGGCTCATGAGATTATGGAGTCTGAGAAGTCACATGATCTGCTGTCTGCAAACTGGAGACCCAGGAAAGCTGGTGGTGTAATTCAGTTCGAGTCTGAAGGCCTGAGAACCAGGGCAAGAGAAGATGAGATGACATGCCCCAGTTCAAGCAGTGAGGCAGGATGGGGGGCGGGGGGGGGGGGGTGTCTTTTGCTCTGTTCAGGCCCTCAGTAGATTGGATGATGCTTGCTCACGTTGAAGAGGGCAATCTACTGAGTCCACTGACAGATTAAATGCTAATCTCATCTGGAAATACCCTCACAGACACACTCAGACACAATGTTTAATCTGAGCACCCTGTCAAGGTGACACATAAATTAACCATCACAGGTGTTCAATGTGCAGTTATAATATCATAATTAAAACCAATATCGATCAATTACCTCCTAGGTGTAAAGCACAGAAGAAGATGATATTAAACTTTTGATAACTTTTAGAAGTTATTTCCAATACCAGAACAATACTTATTCACTAAAATATTCTAAAGTGCAGTTTAAAAAAATAAATGTGGATTAAAAAGGTTTTGATTTGATATCAGACTGGATATCAGATGAAACTACAGATCAGTAGCAATATGAAAATTGTATTTATTTATGTATTTGTTTATTTTTGTGAGGAAGATTGTCGCTGAGCTAACATCTGGGCCAAGCTTTCTCTATTTTATGTGGGATGCGACCACAGGGTGGCTTGAGGAGAGGTGCTAGGTAGGCACCCAGGATCCGAACCTGCGAACCCCAGGCCACTGATGAGGAGTGTGCGAACCTAACCACTACACCACTGGGCGGCCCCAAAAAGCATTGTTATATTAAAAACAAATATAAGTTTTTGGAGAAAATATTAAGAATCCATAAATTTAAGAACATGTAACATGTTAATTTTGACATTTATAGTGAAATCTGACCTGACTTTTCTTTTCCGATTCTATTAATCAGGTATTTTATCAGACCAAAATTATTTTGTTGTAATAGTTTGTAGATCAGGAAGTTACTGACTATTCTTTTTTGTGATGTTGTCTGGACTGTTGTGAAAGAGGAAAATCTTACATTACTATCTCACAAAATTGGATCTTGGAGGGTGTGTATCATGGGAGGACGTTTCATAAATCAATTATTCTGGTTTTCCTCCCAAAGCCAGGTCAGAAGTCAAGTTGTCTAGTATCCTTATAATTCCTCCTTTCTCCTCACCTTTGTTAATTCCCTGGAATCTTAAAGGGAATAACTGCCACGTTTCCTCTCATCCACTTCCACGTGCATAGGGGAAATGGGATTCTCCTGTCTCTTCGTATATCTAAATCATTTTCAATTTAAATTATTTTATTCATGTAGGACACTTAGGCACAGTTCTTACATAATGTGAATCCCTCCCAGTAAGTAGGAAGATATGAATAGTAAGACCACTAAAAAGCATAAAGAAGAACTATTGACTTAATAATGGATAGACTTCTTCCAGTAACTAGATGCGATCTTAGCAAAGTTATTTTCCTGCTTTGGGCTTTAGTTTTCTCCTTTGTAGATTAAGGTTAGATGTCTTCTATATGACTTCCAGCTCTATTAGTCTAAAGTCCTTCCACTTTCCCTCCCTCCATCCCTTTCTTCCTTCACCTCCCTCCCTCGCTTCCTTCCGTCTTCTTTCTCCCCTTTTCTCCCTTTCTCCCTTCCTTCTCCTCTCCATCCTTCCCAGTTCCTCTTCCTTCTCCTCTTTTTTTAAAAAAATTTTTTTTGGTATATTATCTGTGTTCTTTTTCTCCTGCCCCTGTAAGATTTTCCTTCTGACTTTCTTTACATTCTACATACATTTTGTAATTTCAGCCATTTCATGGCTTTAACTATTGGCTCTGTGTAAGTGATTCTAATCATTAACCTTATCTCCAATTCACCATTTAGAACTACCTTTAGAATTAGCTCTAAATCAAAATTCTAAATGAGAATTTATCTCTTGTCCTATGGAACAGATAAACCAAAAAAATAAACTACCACCTAACTTCCACGTATCAAATATTGGCTCTTCATTCATCCTGGTTACCAGATTCAAAATTGCGAACAACTTTAGTTCTCCTTCTTTTTTGCCTCTTATAGTGAATCAACCAGTAGCCAAATCCCATTCATTCCACCCATAAAAGAGCATTCCCTTTCCCTTTCTCTCTGATTTCACGGGTTCTTATTGAGTTTATTCTAATATTGTCTTGCCTTGCCTATGGGAAATGTCTTCTTGTCTACCAGATCTTCCTAAAACCAGGCTTTGGTAATGCTATTCCTTTGCTTGCCAATTATGAATATATTACCATAGTCTGCAAAATGACGTCCAAACCTCATGATCCTGACACTTAAGCCCCTTCCCCCCCGTGATGTAATCTGGATCAACCTACTTTTCTAAGTTCTCCTTGGAATAAAGCTGAGGTCATGGATTTCATCTATGTCTGGAAGAGTTAGCTTATTCTGATTTGTTGTAACTGATTTTACTCCTAACACCAGCCAGCTCTTTTGGAAATTGCTTCTGAGAATCATAGGGAACTGGACAAGAAAAATTAAACTGAAATTTGCTGTTATAACTGCAAAAATTGCAAATGGTATGTTTCCTCCAGATAGTTTAAAAGTAGCTTTTAACTAATGGAGCAAAGCACATTTGACCCAAAACTACTTGATTTCTTATTTTGTCCTGTTATTGTTGTTGTTATTATTTTCAAGCCTGTTTGCAGAGCTATTCCTATGTCATTTATTTTAATCACTGCTCATTTTAACACCAAGCATCCTAGATGTGGCCTGAAGAAAATCAGTCGGTCACCCGTTACCTACAGGGTGATGTAGTGTCCGCATTTACCTCATCCTCTGAACAAGATTGGTTAATAAACACTCATAGTGCTTCCACATTCCTTGCTTTTCAATTGGTAATATTCTAAACATTTTTCTCTTCTATTTTACTATTAGTAAACATTTTAAAAGAACATTGCAAAAGAAATGGAAGCGCTGCTTATGGGAGTCAAATGAAAATGAACAATTTAACTTGTTTTTTATGAGGCTTTTTGAGATTATTTGACGATTTTAATAGGCCTGAGTGAAGAGAGAGAGGGAAGCTCGAAGAGAAGTTTATACTTCTGTATGTAGTATCTAGATTACAGTGAGAATGGGGGAAGTCAGCTAAGTGTCAAGGAGTTGTTGAAACAAATACTTGATCATAGTGAGAGAAGTGATAAGGGTCATTTCAAGGTGAGACAGGTACCTGAAAATCAGTGGGAAGCCAGAGCCAGAGATGGAACTAAAGCAGGAGTAGTAAGCATCAGGGAGCAAAACAATTTTTTTGAGACACTTCAGACTGATTGCAAGGGAGAACGGTAGAGACCAGTGAGGAGAATGAGGAGGAAATTGCAGCATAAGTCAAAGATGAAAAATTGTCAAAGTGTGAGGGTTTTTTCAATAGCAAGAAGGTGCTACTATTGAAATGTGCCACTCAAATCAGCTCCCCTCAGGGGAGCTAGGTGACAGGCTAATGTGCTGGTAACGGATGGTTTTCCTTTCCCTTTCAATAATGTGTGAAGTTGAGCCCCTGACAGCGAGTCAACAGACACCGAAGGGCTTTGAAATGTATCTGTGTTTATTGGAATCTGCTTTACATGCTTGTATCTTTGGATACAATCAAATAAAACTTATAAGTCTATACCTTTTACATTTCTTTTGTATTTGTAAAAAAAAATGCAAAGATAATAATAGGAATAAAGGTCTCATGAGGCTGGTATTTTCAGCTCTCCATCTGCCTTCCTAGGACACATGTCCAATAGCAGATACAGTCTTAGGTCGAACATGGTAGAGACAGGGTGAGAAAAGATTTCCCTTAACTCGTAACTGCAAAGTGGTTTTATTTCTCAAGTTTTAAGGATGAGAAAACTGAGATTCATAGAAATCTGTAATCTGCCTAGATCCCTATGTCTCGTCACATTGGATCATGATTGTGGAGTCTGTTTCCCTTTTGCTGTTCTCCTTTATTTCATAACATTCTATAATATTGCTAAACAATGTTACTCGACATTTCCATCATCAACTGAAGTCATCTTCCCTTGGTTCTTGTTACTAGAAGTTGTTGATAATGAAAATAGTTTCCTCCTTTTTTATGAATATTTTCACACCTTGCTAATATATTTACACTCCACTATCACTATTTTTTCAGCTTCGATGATTGGAAATTCACTGTGAGCCTTTTAACACCTTGGCCTTGCACTTCCTAACTTCTCACTTTCAAGTGTCTGCCAGGCCTTGTTGATTGTTTTTCAAAATAGGCTTTATTTTTCGGAGCAGTTTTAGGTTCACATCAAAATTGAGTGGAAGGTTCAGAGATTTCTCATACACCCCTGCCCCTACACGTGCATAACTACCCCATTACCAACCAGAGTGGGACGTTTGTACATTTGATGAACCTACATGACACAGCATTATTACCCAAAGTTTATGGCTTACAGTGCAGTTGACTCTTGGTGTTGTATATTCTATGGTTTGGGCAAATTTATAGTGACATGCATCCACCATTATAGTATCATACAGAGTAGTTTCATTGCCCTAAAAATCCTCTGTGCTCTGCCTCTCTAGCCTTCCTTCCTTCCTAATCTCTGGAAACCACTGATCATTTTACTGCTTCCATAGTTTTGCCTTTTTTGGAATGTGATATAATTGGAATCATACAGTTCGTGGCCTTTTCAGATTGGCTTCTTTCACTTAGTAATATGCATTTAAGTTTCCTTTAGGCCTTTCCTGGTTTAGTAGCTCATTTCTGTTTAGTGCTGAATAATATGCCATTCTCTGAATGTACTACAATTTTATCTATTCACCTACTAAAAGGCATCTCAATGCTTCCAAGTTTTGGCAATTATGAATAAAGCTGCTATAAACATCCATGTGCCGGTTTTTGTGTGGACATAAGTTTTCAACTTCTCTGGAGATTTTTAGTTTTGTAAGAAACCTCCAAACTGTCTTCCAAAGCGTCTGTACCATTCTGCATTCCCACCAGCAGTGAATGAGAATTCTTGTTGCTATGCATGCTGCACAGCATTTGGGGCTGTCAGTGTTCTGCATTTGGCCTTCTTGATTGTACTTCTGTTATTAATTCATGAGTCCTTCTTTCTGTGGACAGTCACTACTATAGTTCAGAATAAAATCTTCTTTTCTCAGGACAGCTTCAGGAATCTATTAACAGTTTACCTGCCTTTAGTAGGTCTCTTCTCTCCCTCAACTCATTCAAGGCTGCCAGATTCATTTGCTAAATATCATCTCTGGTATTTTACTTTTCCATTCAACAGCCATCAGAGGCTTCTGTCTAATTAATAAAACTTAACCTGGCATTCAGAACCCTCCAAGATCTCTCTCCAACCTACCCTTCAAACATAATTTCCTTTTACTGTTGCCCTTCATGACCCCTTCTTTCCAGGCAAACCAAATTTTTATCCATTTTCTATGTCAGCCTCGTGTTTTCTTGCACCTCTCTCTCCCAGGTTTTTCCCCCTGCCTTTCATCATTATTCTTTGTTCTGACAACATTATATACCTAATCAGTCTCCATGCTACTGTCTCTCCCTCCTGGGCACCTCTTACATCTGCTTCCTCCTTTTCATCACTTCTGCCACTGGCTTTGGCATTTCTCTAGTGCTCTACTGAAAGAACTTCTTTCATCTCCCTGTCTGTGTACTGCTGTCAAGATGATTTTTCTTCCATGGAAATCTAAAACTACCTTTCCTTCACTTAGAACCTCTTGCGTGCTCTCCATTTGCTGGAGCAAGTTCTTTAACTTGGTATCCAAGTCATATGATGGCATTTTTATGTCTTACCTCTTGCTACACCACTTTCTTTCACTATGTACTTTTCATTCTAGGTAAACATGTTAAGTTGTTGTACATCTCTTTGCTTTTCTACTCTCTCCTGGAATTTTTCCTCTGCTTTGTTCTGAACTTCTGGTTCATCCTTTGGCCTGCTGTTTAGAGATGAGCTCTTGAAGCTCTCTCTTCCCTGAGCACCCCAAATAGAGTTAATCTGTCCATCTTCTAGTGTTACAGTGTTACTTACTTCTACCTATTTCTATGGTTGCTCTTGTCCTGTGGTATTACAATTGTTATTTTACATGTCTGACTTCCATCTGAACTGTGTGCGCAGGACACTCCTTATTCGTGTTTCTATCTCTAGCATCTAACAGGATGGGGGTGCAATAAATATCGGTATATTTATAATTTGGTTGAATTGAAATAAACCTCAACATATTCAGGCCCACATGCTCCAAGTCTCCTCCCAATGGAGCAGACTTTCCCATAGTGGTCTTTCCTGATTTCTTTCTTCACCCATCATCCCAATGGAAATGACATCCCCTTCCTCTAGATGCCCATAATGCCTTGTGAGTCCCATGTTTTTTTGTTTTGTTTTGTTTGGTGAGGAAGATTTGCCCTGAGCTAATGTCTGTGCAGCTTTCCTCTATTTTATATGTGGGATGCTGCAACAGCATGGCTTGATGAGTCGTATGTGGTTCTGCACCCAGGATCTGAACCTGTGAACCCTGCACCACCAAAGTTGAGTGCGTGAACTTAACCAATATGCCACCAGGCCAACCCCTCAGTACCACTTTTTTTGACACACACAACTTGCATTTTGATGTTTGGGAGGAATTGTTTTTCTAAATTGTCAGCTCTTTTCGGGCAAAATTCAGTTTCTCATCTTTTATCTCTTATAATGTCTAGTACATGATCTTTGCAAATATTAGAAGCAAAATAATTATGAGTTAGATAAACGAAATGATGCATAACTCCTGTAATGTTCATTGCATGGAAAGTCAAAGAAATTTAGAACTTTAAGGGAACTTTGGAATAATTTTACTTCTTCATCTTACTTATAAAAGAATCAAGATGAGAGAAGTTCTGCCACTGCTTTTAGGATCTCAGTGCTTAAGGAGGCAAAATTAGGACAAGAACCAAATGTCCTGAATCCCAGGCAATGCTTTTATATATTTTCAATTATATTGCTCTGTCTCTTTAAGTGTATAAGGTATCATATAAGTCTTTTTTTTTTTTTTTTTGGTGAGGAAGATTGGCCCTGAGCTAACATCTGTGCCAATCTTCCTCTGTTTTGTATGTGGGAAGCTGCCACAGCATGGCCTGATGAGCACAGTGTGCCAACTTAACCACTATGATGTTTTACATGGTAATGTGTCTAATCAATTACTTAAATTTAATGATAGTTATGTAAATTTTACAAAGATCTTTGCTAGATAAGTATTTTAAAAAAATTAGGTGGCAGATGTTAGCTAAGGGCTAACCATCCTCAAAAAAAAAAAACAATGAATTTTCCATTTGGATAAATTATATTTTTATTTTTAATTCATTTTTTAAATTTATTGTTTTTCCTTTGTTTACTTATTTTTTTGAGGAAGCTTAGCCCTGAGCTAATGCTAACATCTGCTGCCAATCTTCTTTTTGCTGAGGAAAATTGGCCCTGAGCTAACATCTGTGCCAGTCTTCCTCTATTTTATATGTGGGATGCCACCACAGCATGGCTTGATAAGTGGTGTGTAGGTCCACACCTGGGATCTGAACAGACAAATCCCGGGCCGCCGAAGCGGAGAGCACGAACTTAACCGCTGTGCCACTGGGCCGCCCCAAATTATTTTTTTTTAAAAAAGACTATCATAACCCTCAAAATCAAACCAAATTGAGGAATAAAATATGGAAATATTATAAAATGAGATCTTTATATATACATATTCATTATTATTTCTAAGAAAGGACCTTAAGAAGGAAACAACACTTAGAGCTCATTTAGAAACTGACTGCATATTCAATAGCAAATTATTTTATTTTAAAAATCAGTACAAGTATGTGATTAGTCATACATATAAATGTAAACCGTAAATAATATCTCTTTGGTTAAATAGTCTTATTTATACGAGTAGTCAGGTTTATTAATATAGTTCTCTGATTTTGCATATATATTTTTATTCATATATTGTGCACATGTATACATGCAAATATATAAATGTGCCTAACATCAATTTATCATGGTTCATGATATACAAGAACAGATAATTTGATTTCCTCTGTTTGAAAAATTGACAAACATTTTATGTCTTAAAGGTTAATATTGAAGTATAAATAAATAAGAACAGGTCATTGTTTGGGCTCTAGCAAACACTATCTTCTCAGAAAGCCTTGAGGATGGTTTCTAACTGTCTTTTAATATTTTGATTTAAAAGGTAAATAAGATTTGTGGCCGTCCAATCAGATCACCCACACAAAGCCCCCGCTGTTCTTTTGATGGGATCAAAGAGAAGCATGGAATGAAGATCTCTGCAAGAAATGGTGAAGAGACACTTGCCAACAGAAGAAAGTAAGACATTTGTTTTACAACCAGAAAGAGAAAAGAAAGTAAGCCATTAATTTTACAACAGAATAGAATGCATTCAATTACGTAGAACAATATACACTATTGAAGAAAAAAAGATCAACTTTAATTACTTTTAAAATTCAGTGGTTCCTCCTATTCAGTTAATTAGGAAGATGGGTTCAACTTGTGAGACCAATACAAATTTCTGTGATGAGACATTTTCTGTAATACAATATGGCAGGCCCCTAGGCACATATGGTCATTGTGCACTTCAAATGTGGCTGGTGTACAATGTTGTATAGCAGATCTCTGGGACTTGTTCATGTTGCTTACTGAAACTTTATGCCCATTGATTAGTAACTCCTCATCCGCCTCTTCTTATGGTCAATGATACTGTAGTGTACACTTCAAAATTTGTTAAGAGAGTAGATCTCATGGTGAGTGTTCTTGTTGTTACCGAACCAGGTTTGTTTTTGCCTGCCGCCCAGAAAGCCAAACACCGAGACAATGAGATTGCAGCAGAGAGAGAGTTTACTCACAAGGCAGCCACGTGAGGAATCGAGAGCAGGAGCCTCAAATTCACTTCCCTGAAAATAGAGACTCAGGGATATTTATGGGACAGGGGGCAAGGTGGTCTGAAATGTGGAGACAGATGACTGGAGGTGAGGAGAGGTGAGGTAACTGATGATCTGTGCAAGCGTAGTCAGACTTCATGCCTCTTTGTAGTACCCATGTTCACAAAATTGTGGCGTTAGCATGATCTGAGAGTGGAGTTTTTAGCCTCTTGATGTCAAAAGGTCACCTATTGGACATCTACGTGGGCCCAGTTGATAAGCTGGTGGTCTCAACTAGCCTGAAGTGGACAAGGATCTCTAACTCCTGAAAAACAGCTCGCGTACCCATTACCGTGGTGACCCAGGCTGCAGGGAGATGTTCTCTCTAGGAGCCTAGTGGGAATCAGAGAACATATTGCCTAAGCAACACAGTTAACAATGGATGGGTTAAACAGCTGAAAGCTATAATCCGTAATTGCAAAAGGGAAAAATATTTTAGTTCCCAGCTACTTAATCATCAATGGTTAACTCTTTGCCTGTTTCATTACCGCAATAAAATAAAAATTTTTTAAAATGTGGCTAGTGTGATTGAGGGTTTAATTTTTAATTTTATTTCATTTTAATTAACTTTAGTCTAAATTCCACTTGTAGCTGGTGGCTGGTGGCTACTGTATTGGGCTATGCAAGGCAGAAAGAGTATTCATTTTTTTTTTTTGTCAGGCTTAGAATAGCTCAATAAATCTTTAATATTTCTAATTGCAAGTGTACAGAAATTGCACAGCCACACAGTCTTAGAACACCAAAGACTTTCTCTGTACATTATTACATAGTTAAAAGTCACAGCTGGAGGGTTGTAAATGATGTAATGAGTATTACTGAATGTTAAGCATCTGTTTAAAAAAAAGGTTGGATAAATGGAAGTTTCTATACCTTTTATCTGGAATGCTGCAAATGGCTGTTGATTCAAAATGATAAGCATTGAGTGGCTTGCTTCTATAACTCATATTTCTACCATTATGCCCATAATTATTTCACGTGTTAAATTAAAGCCTTCATCAATGCCCCTTTGCTTGATAATTGGCGGTTGAACTGAAAAACTCTTAAAATTGGAGGAAATTAGTATTTTATTTATTTTTGTTTTCAGTTGACAAGTGTATGTCCCAGCAAATACTAGATTCTCAGTGGGTGTTTTTGAATTGAAGTGAAATTGAGAATTCTATATTCATTTATTAATTCAAACAATTATGTCTGATAATACCTTACGGAGAATTCATTATTTTACATAGCTTTACTCTCTATAATGTAAAATCTGTGTCTTTTTTTGAGGGACAGTGCTCCTAATTGCCTCATTCTCTCCTCAGATGGGCTATAATTTAGGATAAAGATCTGGGCTATTGCTAGCTATTTGCCACAGCTCAAAAGAATTAGCGCTTTGTTTGCATATAAAGTAGCTGTTCTTTTTTTCTCTAAACATCCATAGTGATTCAGCAGTCATTTCTTGCATTTGAGAAATCAGTATGCTTTGGCTAGCCTCTGGCATATAGTGTATAGTGGTTCTTTTTTTCTTTATTGAGGTCATATTGGCTTATAACATTGTGTAAATTGAAGGTGTACATTATTATGTATCACTTTCTGTATAGACTGCATTGTGTTCACCACCAATAGTCTAGTGTTTGTCGGTCACCATACATATGTACCCTTTACCCTTTTTGCCCTGCCCCCACCTCCTTGCCCTCTGATAAGCACTAATCTGTACTCACTATCCATGTATTTGTTTATCTTCCACATATGAGTGAAATCATACAGTGTATGTCTTTGTCTGGCTTATTTCACTTAGCATAATACCCTTAAGGTCCATCCATGTTGTCGCAAATGGCACAACTTTATCTTTTGTTATGGCTGAGTAGTAATCCATTGTGTGTATATATATATGTACACCACATGTTTATCCATTCATCTGTTGATGGGCACATGGGTTGCTTCCACATCTTGGCTATTGTGAATAATGCTGCGATGGACAGAGGGATGCATGCATCTCTTTGAATTGCTATTTTCATGTTCTTTGGATAAATACCCAGTAGTGGGATAGCTGGATCATATAGTATTTCTGTTTTTAATTTTTGGAGAAATCTCCATACCATTTTCCATAGTGACTGCACCAGTTTGCATTCCCACCAGCAGTGTATGAGAGTTCCCTTTTCTCTACATCCTCTCCAACATTTTTCATTTCTTGTTTGTTAATTATAGCCATTCTAACAGATATAAGGTAATATTTCATTATAGTTTTGATTTGTATTTCCCCAATGATTAGTGATGTTGAACATCTTTTCATGTGCCTGTTGGCAACCTTTATGTCTTCTTTGGAAAAATGTCTGTTAGTACCCTCTGTGCATTTCTTTCTTTCTTTCTTTTTTTTTTTTTTTGGTGAAGAAGATTGGCCCTGAGCTAACATCTGTGCCAATCTTCCTCTATTTTGCATGTGGGATGCTGCCACAGCATGGCTTGATGAGCAATGTGAAGCTCTGTGCCCAGGATCTGAATCTGTGAACCCCAGGCTGCTGAAGCAGAGCATGTGACCTTAACCACTACATCACTGGGCTGGCTCCCTCTGCTCATTTTTTGATTGGATTTTTCTTTTATTGTTGTTGACTTATATGAGTTCTTTATATATTCTGGAAATTAACCCCTTCTCAGATAAATGACTTGCAAATATTTTCTTCCAGTTGGTGGGTTGTCTTTTCATTTTGTTGATGATTTCCTTTGCCTTGTGGAAGCTTTTTAGTCTGATATGGTCCCATTTGTTAGTTTTTTCTTTTGTTTCCCTTCTCTGAGTGGAAACAGTATTCAAAAACATACTACTAAGACCGATGTCAAAGAGTGTACTGCCTATATTTCTTCTAGAAATTTTATGGTTTCAAGTCTTACATTTAAGTCTTTAATCCATTTTTGTGTGTATGTGAGGAAGATTGACTCACTAAGCTAATATCTGTGACAATCTTCCTCTATTTTATGTAGGATGCCATTGCAGCACGGCTTGATGAGTGGTGCTAGGTCTGCGCCCGGTATCCAAACCTGTGAACTCTGGCCACCAAAGCAGAGTGCACAAACTTAACCACTATGCCATCTGGCCAGCCCCACTAATCCATTTCAAGTTAATTTTTGTGTGTGGTGTAAGATAATGGTCTACTTTTATTCTTTTCCACATGACTGTCCAGTTTTCCCAACGTCATTTGTTGAAGAGACTTTCCTTTCTCCATTGTATGTCCTTGCCTCCTTTGTTGAAGATTGGCTGTCCATAGATGTGTGGTTTTGTTTCTGGACCCTCAATTCTGTTCCATTGATCTGTGTGTCTCTTATTCTGCCAGTACCATGTTGTTTTGATTACAATAGTTTTGTAGTATATTTTGAAGTCAGTGATTGTGATACTTCCAGCTTTGTTCTTTTTTCTCAGGAGTGTTATGGCCATTTGGGGTCTTTTGCTGTTTCATATAAATTTTAGGATTCTTCGTTCTATTTCCATGAAGAATGTCATTGGGATTCTGATTGGCATTGCATTAAATCTGTAGATTGCTTTAGGTAAAATCGACATTTTAACTGTGTTTATTCTTCCAATCCATGAGCATGGAATATCTTTCTACTTCTTTATGTCTTCTTTCATTTCTTTCAATAATTTCTTGTAGTTTTCAGTGTATAGGTCTTTCACCTCTGCCATGATCCAGTGGGATTTATTCCAGGAATTCAGAGATGGTTCAACATCTGTAAATTAATCAATGTGATACACGACATTAACAAAATGAGGAATAATAACCACACGATCATCTCAGTAGGTTCAGAGAAAGCTTTTGATAAGATCCAACATTCATTTATGATAAAAACTCTCAAGAAAATGAGTATAGAGGGAAAGTACCTCAACATAATAAAGGCCATGTATGACAAACCCACAGCCAACATCATACTTAGTGAAAAACTGAAAGCCATCCCTCTGAGAACAGGAACAAGACAAGGGTGCCCACTCTCACCAGTCCTATTCAACATAGTACTGGAAGTCTTGGCCAGAACATTTAGGTGAGTAAAAGAAATAAAAGGGTTCCAAATTGGAACGTAAGAAGTAAAACTCTCACTGTTTGCAGATGACATGATTGTATATATAGAAAACCCTAAAAATCCAACAGAAAATATTAGAAATAATCAACAACCATAGCAAAGTTGCAGGATACAAAATCAACATTCAAAAATCACTTGCATTTCTGTACACTTCTAACAAACTAGCAGAAAGAGAAGTCAAGAATGTAAACCCAAAATATCTTGGAATAAATTTAACCAAGGTAGTGGTTCTGACAATAGAACCCAGCAGAGGAAGATCTTAAGTTCTTAAATTCTTAAAGGTCATATCTATTTCACTACCAGAACAACCAATTGTTGGAAAAATGAAACAAAACCCAACACTTAACACGGGGTATTCATTAGCAAAACTAAGCCAATGTAAGTGAAATGTTACAAAATGGCTCAGGAATAATGAGAGGCTCATATAAGTGGAATGTTTTATAAGTATCTATTCTGGCCATTGAGTAGACCTCTTTGTCTCCAGTCTTGCAAACTCATTATTTCCATGTCTCTTACCAGACAGCTGCCATTAGCCATTGTCCATGAATCAGGGTAGATCTGTCCCAGGCCAAACTCAAGCCACACATACTGAATAGCCAAAGGTACTGCCCTTGAGCCCACCTAAGCATTTCATTTTTACACATTTCGTATTGCCACGCCTGAATAAGGCTTAATTGTTGTGGTGGTATATTTCTGCTTGATGCCTATATATTGTGCAGACCTATCCATAAAGCAGACGTGAATTTTATTTATCCTTCATCACTGATCATTCCCCCTGAGGTCATAAATTTCAAGTGAAGTCGGTGGGGAAATGTAGTAGGAGTAGGTGCTAAGTGAGTCTGGGCTACATTCCGTGCATCTTATTTGTGCTTTTTCCACCTGTTTGAGTCTGATTTGCAATAGATCACTTCCGCTTGGTGATCTGTTGCTTCTGTACAAGCCTGATCTTATAGCCTGGCAGATCAGACAGCACTTAGTTCATCATGGGCATCTGAAATTGCAGGTTACACTTGCTAGATCATGGTCAAGTGTATAGTTTCTGTCAGAGCCCAGTTGCAAACAAACCCACTCACCCACACAACCAAACAAACAAACACAATCAGTTTTTAGAAAAAGCAGGAATGACTTTACTCCAAAACCCTTGATGTCTATACAGTCATGCACCACATAATGATATTTTGGTCAACTAGGAACCGCATTTATGACTGTGGTTTCATAAAATTAGTACCATATAGCTTAGGTGTGTAGTAGGTTGTATCATCTAGGTTTGTGTAACTACAATCTGATGTTTGCAGAGTGATGAAATCACCTAACGATACATTGCTCAGAACATATTTCTGTCGTTAGGTGACACATGACTGTACTATTATTCTTCTAATGAACCTTTCCAGAATCTCTGTAGAGCATCTTTATTTGCCACTGGTTCTTCAGGCACCATTGAATTCATGAGCTGGGCTGTCTGGACTGAACATCAGAGCAGCTTGTAAAATACCAAGCTACAGAGGTTTTTCTTTCTCATACAAAAGTTTCTTGAGGCTGCTTTGTAAATGGGTTACAGCAATATGTCCAAGTGTGGAATATGTTTTTTCTAATATGCAAAGGGCCCCATAAGGCCTTGTACCTCTGCCTGAGTGCTAAGTCATCTTAAGTGCAGAAATTTTCCGTTTTCATTAGAAGACTATCCTAGTAAGATTCAGACTGCTAGATTTAGAAACCCTGCTGAATGGTCAAGCATTCAAAATGTCAATAAGCACATGTCATGATGTGATCAATATTTTATTATCAGGATGGTGTCCTGTAGATGTCCAGATGATCAAGGCTCCTATCTGTTATGAAGTGGGAGAGTTGCCCTGAGGTGTAACAGTGAAGGGGTTCTTGCCAGCTGAAAGTGAAATATATCTAATTGCTCTTACTAATTGGTAAAGAGGTAAAAGCATTTTCCAAAGCATTAGCTGCATAGCAGGTGGCAGAATATGTTTTGATTTACTCTAGCAGACATCACATACAAAGGAGTACGAATTGAAGTCACCCTCTGACTCAGGTTGTGTATGATAATCCAACCATTCTCCAAGTCCAGCTCAGTGAACAAGTGAAGTGAATGACGATTTGTTAGGATCACCACCACTGCATTTTTCATGTCTTTGATGATGACCCTAATATCAACAGTTCTCGAGGAATATTGTGATACTGTGATTTATAATAAGAAATATATATTTGGTTCTCAACCTGGTTCTTGGCACAGAGCTCCTAAAACCCTCGGAATTTCCTAAGGGATGAGAACAAAAGGATGTCTTCTGTTATGTTAATAAGATGACTTTTGGACCCCACCTGAGGATGGGGCTGGTTGCCATGAGAGCTACCCACATGATTAGACAGTTGGAACTTTCAGTCTCACCCACCAACTATGGGAGGGGAGAAGGCCTGGAGGTTGAATCAATTGCCAGTGGCCAATGAGTTAATCAATCATGACTAGGCAGTGAATCCTCCATAAAACCCCAAAAGGATGGAGTTAGGAGAGCTTCCGGGTTGGTGAACATGTGGAGATGCTGGGAAGGTGGTGCACCTCGAGAGGGCATGGAAGCTTGTGCCCTTTCCCCATGCCTTGCCCTATGTATCTCTTCTATGTGAATTTTTCTGAGTTATATCTTTTTATAATAAACTGGTGATCTAGTAAGTAAAATGTCTTTCTGAGTTCTATGAGCCACTCTAGCAAATTAATCAAACCCAAGGAAGGAAGGGGTTGTGGGAACCTCTAATTTATAGCCAGTTGGTCAGAAGTACAAGTAACAACCTGGACTTAGAACCAGCATCTGAAGTCTAAGGAGGGGGTCCTAGGACCTCCAATCTATAATCAGTGGGTCAGAAGCACAGGTAACAACCTGGGCTTGTGACTGACATCTGAAGTAGGTGGGTGGGCAGTCTTGTAGGACTGAACCCTTAACCTGTGGAATCTCATGCTGTGTCCGAGTAGATAGCGTCAGAATTGGGTCGAATTTTCAGAACTTCTGCTGGTGTCAGAGAATTGCTTGGTGGTGTTGTGGGGACCCCTCTCCCCTACCTCCACACATAGGAATTAGTAGCAGAACCAAAATAGATATGATATTCTTTTGTTTTACTATTTTTTTGTAGGGAGAGGTAGTTTTAGGAACTTCAATCCGGCTCTTCTTCCATGAGTTGAGAAACAAATGTGGGGTCTGTTCAAGGGGAAAGTATGTCTATTCCAACTACATATTCAGAAGTGTGAAATAAACAGGGTGCATCTGTGGACTCCCTGAACCCAATGTGAGACAGACTAAACCAAAAATTTAATTTTCACTTGACCTCTATAGGCCTCATTTAGACTGACAGAGTATAGTGGTATTCTGGGTCTTCAGGATTAAAGTCAACTCAGAGCTACTGTTTACATAATTCTTGGGAAGCAAAAGGGCCACAGGTCCCTTTAGGGAAGGCAGATTTATACATAATTGTTGTGCTTATGCAGGGATCTTTCTCTACATATCTTTGTTGAATGGAATTTCTGATAGTTGATCTGTTCAAAGGACTGGGTTTTGATGTGGTTGATCATACGATGCACTGGGACAGCCATTCTCGAAAGAAGTTTGCTGTACCTGGTAAAACTCATACGCTCTGTGCACTACGTCTGCCTTCTTAGGATGTATCCCAGAGAAACTCTTGCTCATATCCACAAGAAGCATTCTTGAATATTTGTGGTAGCTGAGAGTAGAGGCAAATTGTGTGTCCATAACACAAAAAAGGGAAAAGTAAAGTGTGAGACTTTGGAACATTATGAAGCAGTCAGAAGGAAATAACATATTTTCGTACAGCAAAAAATATCATTGTGATTAGAGAGAAAAAAATTAAATAGAATGAGAATAGTAGTGTAATGCCACTTATATAAATTAAAAACACATATATAATTAAAATCAGTATATATTTTTCAAGGAAAGGACATGGCAAAGTACTTCTATTAAATATATTAGAATGGATATTTGTAGAAGGACAGGAAAGGGATGAGGGATGAAGAAAAAAATGAGATAAAATAAATAAATGTGTAGATGCTCAAGGATAAATTATGATAGTATGCCAGGAATTAAGGAATGTGCTTAACTCAACTCTCTGTCTCTGAGAAAATATGTGTTTATTTGTGTATGCATCCATATAAATAGAGACACATATACACTATTAATGTTTAGGTGAAAAGTGTTTTTTAAAATTATGTTTCCTTAATTAATAAAATAGTTAAAACTCCGAGTCAAACTTTTCATGATACTGATGATACTCAATTTTTCAAAAACTATTTTTTGCCTTTTCATATGCTAAGCATAGATAATTTTTCATTATAGTGTATAGTAGATATATTGAATATCCAGATAGAGATAAAACATAATTTGCCAAGAAGAGTTGCTGACTTGTTTGGATTTCCTATTTTAACTCAGAATTAAAAGAAAATGAAAGTTTATTATTAAAAAAATAAGTAGACAAGGAAAAACTGAATTTCCCATTGACCCATCAAATAATTAACAAAACCACTGCTTTGTACATTTCATAAAAGTGAAATTAAAAAAAAAAAAATATTCTGAATTTGTTTTTATAAATTAGCATTATATCCATGATAGTTTTTCTATTATTAGGTTTACTTTCTTTACTTTGGGCAATTCTTGTGAAAAGTAGCAGAAACCACTTTCTGTAAATTTAAACCAAAGTAAAAGTATTAAAAGAAAGCTGTGGAACAAAAGAATTTGACAGTTTCTATATCTTAATATAATTGCTCCAGTGTCTCAAAAAATAGAAATTTTAAAATGCATTAGTGTCTTTGTCAATGTAAATGAAGATAAACACTATTCTATATTTACTAAAAATTTAAAACTATTGTTACACATAAATGTCATAGTCTTTTAAAATTACATTGTCATGGTTTACTTCAGATTTAATTTCTTTATTGGTATATCTTCTAAAAAATTTTGTTGTTTAAAATTATGTTAGATTTATGGCACCCTAACTTTAAAAATATATATTTTCAGGTCTTTGTGACAGAGTAAGAATTTAATTTATATAGTTTTCCATTCTTCAGACAATTCTTTTGCAGTTATGTTAATATAACCACTGTTGACTTATAAATAATTTGACCATCTACGTTTTGTTTTTGTTCTTTTGGCTAGCCAACAGTATTAAATGATTAAGCAGTGTTTACTTTTTATTTATTTTATTTTATTTTTTTGCTGTGGAAGATTGGCCCTGAGCTAACATCTGTGCCAATCTTCTTCTATTTTGTATGTGAGTCACTGCCACAGCATGGTCACTGACAAGTGGTGTAGGTTGCCACCTGAGAACCATACCTGGGCCCCTGAAACGGAGTGTGCCAAACTTAACCACTAGGCCATGGGGCTGGCCCCTTAGTTTTTATTTTTCAATTGGAATGTTTAGTCCATTTTTTACAGTGATATACAGTATCATGAAGTAGTTGGTTTAAGGCTACCATCTTGTTCTTCATTTTCTCTTTACCTCATGTTTTTATATATTTTATTCAATGTTTCTTGCCTTCTTTTGAGTTTACAGGTAGTTAGGAATTTTTTTATCCTCACAGCTTTTTAGATTTGCATTTCTTTATTATTCTCTTAATGGTTATTATAGAGATCACAATATGCATTTTTAATTTTTACTAACTACTTTAAATTAGACCTTTTCCATTTCATTGAACAATAGAAGAACTTTAAAACAGTTTCACTTTGCTGCTCTCTTCCTAGCTTTTGTGCTGTTTTTGCTAACAAATATCTTACTTCTAACAACATTTTAACAACTCCCAAGATATTATTATTATCGTTGTTTTTAAATAGTCTGTTTACCTATAATGATTCACATGTATTATTCTCTCTGGTGCTCTTTTTTTTTTTTTTTTGCAGGGAAAGATTTGCCCTGCGCTAAAATCTGTTGCCAATCTTCCTCTTCTTTTTTTCTTTTTCCTCCCCAAAGCCCCAGTACATAGTTGCATACCCTAGTTGTAAATCATTCTGGCTCTTCTGTCTGAGCTGCCGCCACAGCATGGCAACTGACAGAAAGGTGGTGTGGTTCCATGACAGGGAAGCAAATCCAGGCCACCGAAGCAGTGAGTGCCAAATTTTAGCCACTAGGCCATCAGGGCTGCTCTCTCAGGTGCTCTTTTTTGTTTGTTTCTTGGGTTTTTTTTTTTTTCAGTTCAATGGGTCCATCTAGAATCCTTTTGCTTTAGCCTTAGAATATCTTTCATTGCTTATTACTAGTGATGAATTCTTTCACCTTTTGTTTGTCTGAAAACATCTTCATTTTTGAAGAATATTTTCAGTAGATCTAGAATTCTAAATTGTTGCTGGCTACTATTTTTAAAATGGTAAATGTCCAAGCCCTAATTAAGTTCATGACATGACCCTGTGTAAGTAGTATGGAAGGTTTAGTGGAAAAATTTAATATGAGAGGGAACTAAAGTAGTGGATGCTGCAGGTGCCCTACTCACATCCCTTCACCTGGTCATTTTATCTGCTATCTGGCTTCTGTGTCCCAGCTGCTGCTAACTCACAGCTGCCCTATTCTCTGGCAAATTGCCCTCAACAACTAAAAGCCATCTGTATTTGTTATCTATTGCTACCTAACGAATCATTCCAAAACTTAGTGTCTTAATGCAACAATAAGCATTTATTATGCAATTTTCTGTGGGTCAGGAATTTGGGAGCTGCTCAGCTGTGGCTCAGGGTCTCTAGGGAGATTGCTGTCAAGATGTCTGCCAGGGCTGCAGTCCTCTGAAGGCTTGAGGGGGACTAGAGTCTCATCTCCCAAGATAGCTCACTCCCATGGCTGTTGGCAGGAGGCCTTGGTTTCTTGTCACAAAGACCTCTCCCTTGGACTGCTTGAGTTTTCTCACAACATTGTGGCTGGCTTCCCTCAGGGAAAGCAGTTCAAGAGAGAGCAAGGTGGAAGCTGCAGTGTCTTTTATGATCTGGCTTCAGAAATCCCACATTGTCATTGCTGCAATATCTTATAGGTTATGCAGGTCAGTTCTATTCAGTGTGGAGGGGGACTGCACGAAGACATGAAAGGAAAATTGTTGGGAGTCATCCTGGAGACTGGCTACCACACCATCTTACCCACCTGGGGGAGCGGGTTTAACTCTCACCTGCCTACCCCGCTTGGCAGCAGCTCACAGGCATTGACTGACTGACACAGGGGCATAAAAGGCTTGCCCCTTGCTCAGATGTTGCTGAAATTCCTGCTTCAGCACTTCCTAAGGAATCTGGCTGAAGCTGAGACAACATTCCTACTTGACTTCTTCCTCCCCACTCTATCGAGCTTCCCTCACTACTTTTCTCTTAAGAGCATCCCTCGATCAATCGATGAATCGTCTGCATCCAAATTCCTGTCTCAGGATCTGATCCAGGGAATCTGACCTACACGTGTCTGAAAAGGAACCTAAAATAAATGCAGAATAAGCATAAACTAAGGCAGTAGTATCCTATCCTAAATGTAGGTATTCCTCTATATATGCCCAAATCCCTAACCTTTTTGTTTTTTGCTCCCCCTTTTATCCTTCTGTATTCATTTCATAGAGATCCCTTCTGTTAAACATATTGCCTTCTTCTTATTTGATTTTTAACCTTTGAAGAAGGAAATTTCAAGTATTAAAATCTGTCTCTGGATCTAAGAGTTGTTCTAAGCTTGCTGGTGGAGTATGTCACTCTTCTTTTAGCTTACAAAAAGAGGAGCTGTTAATGTTCAACTATAGAGTTGAATTCTTTGGATCATATTCTGGAGCTGTACTTATTGAACCGACCCTATTTTTCCTATTTATGCAGCATGCTAATAACAAGCTAATTGGAGACTTTGAGTTATTGGTATGTACCAGTTACGAAGGTCTCCAAAAGTTAAGGAAGGCAAGGAAGAGCTTCTGCTCCTTTAAACGTCTAGCGAAGCATCACTATGTAGCCTTTTCTGGGTGGAAACCAAATTGGCACAGCTGTAAAGGACATTGCACTCATCTAGCTGTCTAAACCAGCCCAGGCAGAGTGATTTCCCTGTGGCAGTTCCTGCTCTCTGCTTGATTTCTTGAAGTTAGCTGGTAAGAATAAGCTATTAGCAAGCTTAAATCGGTGATAATTAGTTGTACATTATTATTTCAAAGTAGTGTGGCTGTGCCAATTAAGTGGGTAATTAGGAAAACCCCAGGACAATAAATTAAGACAGAGTCTCAACACCAGTGCCCCATCTGTTCTCCGGCAAGCATTCCAATTAGCCAAGACTCTCATTTAAGAATACGGCAATTAAGGGGATTGGCTGCATGCATAGGTGTGTATTGGGGTAATGAAGACTGTCTTAGTTGCTTAGTAAAATATTTTTAATGACAGAGATGATTTTGATGTGAAGGTGAGGAAGTAGAATTTTTAGAAATAATGGATTTTTAATGTTTGAAACAATATAATTTAAATTGAGTTTTCTGTTTCTCTCAATTTTCTCTTTAGAACTTAATTGGAATATTGTATCATCAGGCAGTTCCATTTTATTCTAATATGATTATTAAATCTTGACTTGCGTGAGAATTTGGCCACTTGGAACATTAGAAATTTTATTTTTTGAGAATGGGAACCCAGGAGCACACTTGAAATGGCACAGTTTAGGTAGGGGAATGAGTCAAGGCATGATTCTCATTCAGGATGTGACTGTCTATGAAAGCAAGTTAATTGTTACCCTCTACATGACAAAAGAACACAGTGAAGTGGTTAAAAATAGTTAATGAAACATAGTAAAAATTTTCAACATATGCTGAATGAAGAACACAATATTATTTAGGATTATTTCCAAGATAGCTGGAATAGGTTCATATTAAATAGGATCAGTTAGCTTAAAATACATTAATTTATAGCTACATAGTTAAATCTTATTTAGCACAATATTCTTGATCTCTTGATGTGTGTGTTTGGGTATATGTTTTTGTTTATATGGGTGAATCAGTCTTGATATCCTGAGCTTAATGATGAATTGTGTATACACATACTCAGTGAATGAAAATATCCATAGGTCAGGAAAAAGTCAACTCTTTGAGGAAAATTTAATATCGTTTATGGTACTGGAGAAAGCAATTTCCAATCTATTTCCTAAAAGGAAGTTAGTGCTTCTTTGAGGTGCCATTATTATTTATTACCTGTAAGTTTAATTTACTAAAATAAAGGTCATGTTCCTTTCAATGAGAACATTTCTGTTTAATTTAAAACAGTGCTCAGTGAGTGGTGGTAGTGAGGGCACTGGGGGTGGGGCAGGCCAAGGCAAGGCTTTGGATAGGGGGCCAGAGGCCGGGCCAGAAGCCAGGCCAGAGCAGGATTGAGGAAACATGAGCTACAAGGCAGGCCAGCGTCAAGATCTACATGAATAATGAAGAGCAGGACCCCAGGGGGTCAAAAACCAGGCACACAGGAAGAAGGAATGCCAGAAGGCAGAGCAAACATATGGCAAAAGTTTAGGCTAGTGGTGCTTGACCTTTGGGGGTCATGTATCTCACCGAGAATCTGACAAAACTTCCCTGAAAAAGAAAGTTCGTAAACAAATACATGAAAAATGTTGTTGCATTGAAAAGCAATTTGCTTCATCTAAAATTAATATTAAAAATAAAGTGGTTAAACTGGGTTTGCTCTTTTCAGATGTTCATGGAAAAATTGATGACCATTTCATGAAATATCTGAAACTAAATCCAAATAATGGAAAATTCAGCTAATATTCAACAGTATTTGTGCTGAAAGGAGAGATAGCTTCAAGTACTCGGTATAAACTGCAAGTTGAAATTGTGATGGGTCTTAGATGTGGCTATGTGCACATGTTTGGTATCCAACAGTTGCTCGTTTTTTGTTTTGATGGTAACAATTATTGAAAATTATAGAAAGCAAACTTGTGTAGCTGTCACTGACTGTAATTAGAACTCTCATAGCTTGCTTGCTTGGAGGAGGATAGGTTTGTATCAGGAAGCATGAAATTTACTGTAAACTCTTCAGATTACATTGATGGTCCATAATGTTTTGATCCTCAGGTTAATTTGCAGCATTTGTAATATTGAGACTGTCAAATTTAAGTTAATGTGAATAGAAATAAATCTCCCCAACGTTCTCTCACTTCAGAAAGAATAAATATATATATATATTTCTCAGCCATGGGAAGAGTGACCTTTAAATTGGACACTTTTCAAACTGGTTCTCCAAAAATCTTCTATTTCCCAGTAACAGCTTTACTTGATGAGTTAGAAGGTTTTCAATAGTGTTTATAATCTTGACTGTAGGGTTATCTCATTTATACGGCTCAAAATACTCCCCCACCAAGAAAACCAAACTGTGAGTGAAATTCTCCCTAATACACCTGGGAGTATGTTTTCTTTCTTTCTTTTTTTCCCCTCACGAAAAGTGAATCTTCTATCCTTTTTCTTTTGGAAAGTCAATGAATATCTGCAGAGTTGAAAAGAACCTCAAATTCAGTTCCCATTTTTTTAACTCAATCTTTTTAAGAGGTGAGGAAGATTTAAATTCATCATATTGAAATTGATGATTTTTATAGGTATGCATAAAAACTTTTTCAGAATTTTTAGCTGAATCTATGGGGCCTAAATCAGCATAGTGAATGAGGCTCATTTCTTTTACTCATGTGGCAAAATTAATTGTATTTAGAAGCATTGTGAGTTCTCCATCTACAGCAAGAGTACCAAGCACTTTCTTCCACTTGGTTTTGCATGGCAAAGAACATTTCCAACATTTTAAATCTGCCAATGGCATTTGAAGTATCTAAATGATGCATACAGATAATAGGGAAAAATAGGGAGCAGGCAACACCAAGAGATATTCATATGTTTATCCAGTTGCAAGTTGAATGGAAATCATAAAGCTGCCAACTCCTCCATAAGTGTCCTCAAAACAGAAGAAATGTGTTTCTAGAGTGGATTATATCATTTGATAGAAGCACTGGTTTTTTTTTTTTCCATTCTTTACTCGAAAACACAAATTTATATCAACCATTTCTGGGGCACACCATGATCTCTAGAATCATGTGTGGAATCTTTTGTCTGGAAGTGCATCTGATGAAAGTTTGAAGGTGGTTTCAGGTTGCTTATTCTGTCAGACCCATATTCATAGAGTTATAGACATTCAGATCAAGTTTCCTTCTGAAAAGTATGATTCATTCTGTTTGGTGATTTTGAAGATCAATAGGTCTAAGGAATCTTGTTAAACATGGAACACTGCAACTTTGGGGTCCTGCGAATTGAGTAAATCCAAAGGATTTATAATCTTCATTGTATTTTCAATGTAAGCTAAGCTTTATATAAACAAAGAGATATATGAATAATCATAATGGAAGGATGTATTATTTTAATTCCTATCACATTGACAATATTTTAGATGTTATAATTCAGTAAAGGTGATTATACATCGTTCAACCCTGGTCAGCAATATTCTGTGCCACTATCAGAAATTGGGAATACAATAATACCTGGGCTACATGTAACATTTAAAAGCAATTTTTTCCCCAAAATGAGAATTACTAGAATAAGAGGAATAACATTGAAAACTAAACTACCTCATTTTCTCTGAACCCTTCTACTTATAGACTTCTTGACCTTAAAACCCATCTTTATATTAGAGTCTAGGAGCAGAGTATTTGCACTGAGAGGTATACAGTAACTGAAAATGCAAGTGAGAACAATTTGTACCAGGCATATATTGTCCATCAGGCAGATAAGTTCATGGGTGGAGGTAACCAGGAATGTCTGATTGAAACCATAAAATGAAAAAAAGAAAACAAGGAATGAGGAGGAGAAGCCTAATGTTCTGCTAACGCTGAGAGAGGAAAATACTGTTCAGAGTATGTTTTCTTGTCTTCTAAGTCATGGAGTTTATAGTTAAAATTTTAGCAACCACAGAAAATATCTTACTGCAATGGTAACATTCAAGATTTGACCTAAAATGCTGAATCTCAAAAATCTAGGTATTACGTTTCTTTGTGTGAATGACCTATAATAGAATCATTAGATTTGCAAATATTCCATTTGGCTAAACCTTCTTGTTGGTCTTGACCCAGTCATGTCCTAGACAGTCTTTTCTATTGGAAAACCAATAGCATGCTTCCTGAAACTAGTAAAACTGAACAAATAATTGCATATCTTTTATTAAAATGAACAAAAAGTTATGAGTTAGGAGAAATTGTATCACATGTCTTTTGGGATGGATGCTCAATTTCCTTAATACTATATGACGTCTAAATTTTGGACACTTGGTCCTGTGTTTATTTTTATAAATGAGTTAAAGTCTTTGTTTAAAGTTCTTTTTAATGGAGAACAGAGTCAGTGCTTTTTAAGGTACACTTTTACAATGTGGAAAAATGAGATGAGAGCTAGTTTTGAAAACCTAGTGTTGACATCAGGTTTAAATCACTGTTTTTTGGAGGAGGATGCTTTCAGAAAGGGTGATTTTTGCTGGGACATAAATGATAATGTGTTGAGTTTGGAAGCTTATTAAAAAGTGAGCAATAGGGGCATCTATTCTAATTGTATAGATAGCTATGAACATCCAGCTCAGGGCTAATATAAAACCACCACCAGAGACTGTTAAAAGTGCTACGCCTGTCGAAAAGAATCCTCTGCAAAGGGAATCTAAGGATATTAGCATGTTTCCAGTGCTTCTTTCCATTTCTCCTTCCCATTGCTTTTGCTGGTGCTTCCCAACCTGCCACCCATCTTAACCCCTTCAGCTTTGTTGAGAAAGCACAGTAAATCTTCCAAGGAAGGGAAGTCATGTCACATGAACAAGAAGACTTCCTACGAGGAGGAAAGAACCTGGAATCATTTAGTTAGGAAAAAAACAAATCCTTCTCTTTGAGAATGGTGCCAACGCTTAGGTCACTGCACGTTCTATAACGAGCAGTGGGTTCAGGTGGGGTTCAGAAAGCAGACCTTATGAGTTACTTTTTTTAAAAAAAATAGTTTTTTTCTCTTTAATCCCAAATGAGTGCAGTGTGCTTGGAACACATTTACATTTGTGATAAATTTCTTTGGTGCCATTTATCACATTGCCTCTTAGTGTTATATCCACCTCTCCTCCCATCTCTCCACGTATTGCAGTCTATAGAAAGAGGCCAAGAAACAGATTTTAATTCTTCCTATAGCCAAGCTAACTGTATAAATTTAATTATTTTCAAGCATTTACAACATGAACTGTTATTGGTGCAGAATAGACATCTAAATATTTTTTCTATTCTAAAGATATATAAAAATCTTTTATCAAATAGAATGTCTTAGTTGAGAATAAAGTAAAATGATTAAATATAGATTCAGAATAGCAAGAGAAAATAATTCTTATCTAGAAACATGTAATTATATATTTCCTTGGCTGAGCAGGAGACTGACATTTTAAATGTCTACTGTTTGACAACTGTGGTCAGACATCTCTACGGGGTTGAGCCTGCTCATTAGTGCCACATTAACCTTAGCTTTGCCTCAGGCCATTAACTAGCAAACTGCACATTTGACCTTTGTTCTACAGATATTTTCAAACAGTGTGTGAGGCACTGCTTTTAATTTGGGTTCTGTATTATGTGTGGACTGACTTTAGAGGTAAAAAAAGAAAATCAATACATGTCATTAAATAAAGAAACGTGTGGTCTGAAACATTCCACAGAGAAAAGTTCCATTTGAAAATAATATTCTTCTCCATTACTTTTCCAGATAATTAGCTTTGGTCAAAATTAGAAAGAATCTCTTTTATATTGTGTTCAATGGAAAAGAAAAGAGGAAGTGCAATATGTGACAGTTTATAAACGTTTTAAAATTGAAACAAATTCCCACTAGATGAAGACATAAGATTGAGAGGTATGCCTTTTGAACATAGCTCTCTTTCCAGCAACATCTAATGAAATGAAATGCAAAATCTAAAGTAGATTAGAGCCATATGCTTAAGTGAAAACAGCTCCTTAGAAGATCAGCAAAGTTTGCAACACATGGTTGCCACCTTTCAAACCATACATATGAGGAACGTGTTGGCCTTATAAATTAAAATGTAAATTAGCTTTGTTGAATATTTTGATAGAGTATGCTAGTATTGCTATATCCAGGTTATGGAATATTATACAGCTATATAAAAATAAGTAAGACTTACATTTATTAACCTGAACAGTGTTCATGATATATTGTCAAATGAGAAAAGCCAATTGCACGTATGTGTATAGCTTGGTCCCAGTTTTGTAAAACCGTTCATCTCTATGTCTTTCTTTATCTCTATCTATCTGCCTGTCTGTCTGTCTGTTTTGGGTTTCTTGTTAGTGTGCACATAGAGGGAGCTGAAGAAAGCACACCAGGCTGTTAGCGTTGGTTACCTCAGGAGGGAGGGAGGGAAACACTATGGAGGGACAGATATTAACTTACTCTTCATGTGCCTTTTAACTATTTTACTAGTCACAAAAAGATATGTTGCTTTTATCATTAAAAATGTTAAAGTCAATTATGATGGTACAGCCAATCAGAAAGTCACTCAATTTTACAGTGGTAACTGGGCATTCCTATGCCAACCAAACCAGAAACGATAACTTCAGGATGAATTGCGTTTCCTTTCATATTTTTTTTACCACATGACACATCAGGAGATCTTTCTGGCACTGCTGGCCTCCAGGGCATGGCAAGCAATGAAGCTATAACTATGCTGGTCCATGTTTCTCCCTCGCCTTCAGTAAGCTCAAGATAAACAAGGCTGCGAGCTGTGAATGAGCAATTGTGCTACAGCATTTTTCCTCTTTCCTCTGCTAGCACAGTGTACAAAGCTGTTCATTAGCCAGTGATCAGAATTTACCCCACTCCCTGCTTTCCCCCAGACCTTTCGGATTCAAAGAAATATATTGATAAATCCTGTCTAAACACATTGCATTCTAAATGCAGATTTTGGCAGGAGGAAGTGTTTTCTAGTCTAACAATCTACCAGGAAGTGTGTTCTGTTAAAAATGTGATACTTTATGTAAAAATCTAAAAAAACAGATGGAAATATCCTTTATATATTCATTCAACTTTGATTTATCAAATATGCAGTATCAGCCTGACATTACTCAGCGATGGCATTTTAAAATTACTTACTTAAATAAAGATGTCAAGGTCTGCATTGACTAAATAACTAACTTGGTCACTTTTCAGAAGTCCCTTCACTTCTCTGTTTTCACTTTCCTTAGTTATAAAAGAAGAGGGTTGGACGAAATCACTGGTTTCAACTCTGGCTGCACATTAGGATCCTGTAAGAGGCTTTCAGCAAAGCCCAGATGCTTGGGTCCTACTCCAGACCAATAAATCTGACTTTCAGAGGGAGAAATGTAGGCATACAATTTAAATGTTTCCTTGGTGGTGATAAAGTGCAGTTAGGACAGAGAGCTGCTGGAACAGATGATATCTAAGACTCTTTCTAACTCTGTTTTTATAACACAGTATATCTGTGGTGTATTAATTATGATATCTATCTTTATAGCAGTATGACTAAATATTAATGTGTCTCTTCATATTAATTTCAGCATCACATATATATGGAAGCTATCTTGAGCCTGTTTCGTAGAGTCTGGCACAGCTTGCAGTTCTGCCCTTTAGATTTCTTCCAGTTTTTAATGCAACACACCAGGAGGGTCTCTCTGATATTTCTCCACAGTCTAAGAATGGATCCCCTAATTTAAAGTTTCCCAAGGCAACTTTGCTGTTTGAAGACTTCGATTATCATTATCATTTTAAAAAATGAATTTCTTATAGCAACTTATAATTCTGGAAGCTGTTAAAAACTATCACCATATCTGGGGCCAATTCAACAAGAGTTTGCTGAGTGCTTGTTGGGTACCAAACTGTGATCCAAACCCTGGCGTTATAAGGAAGCCCCGGCTCTTTAGAGAATACACCCTCTAATCAGAGAGACCCAGTCACAGAGGGATTATGATGCCCTATAGCAGGGCTATAAAACGGAGCTGACGAGTGCTGTATGAGAAACAAGGATGAACCCACAAAGCTGCACAGGTTGGTCAGGCAAGGAGTTAGAGGAACTGAGGCTGAAGCGGGGTTTTGAAGGACGGGGAGAAGGTTGTGAGAGTGAAGTAGGTGGAGAGGCAAGGATATCATTTGTTAGATTGTTGCAAGCCCAAATGAGAAATTATAAATTTTTATATGGCTCTGACATATAGGCCTTGACTAAATCTTCTGACAAAGAATGTTTTCTTGTTTTTAAAAAATATTTTCAAACTTTTATTCTTAATAATTATATTTGATTTCTGTATTCTAGAGATGTCTCAGGACCAAGATGTTCAACCAACATATGAAACACAGCCCCTCAAGGATAATTAACTGGAACCTCTAACATCTCCTTGCATTTATTATGCTCCTAATATTAGGAGCTGAAAATATTCTCATAACTACAGAAAAATAATTGTATAGATATAGTCACCCTCCCAGGAACTTAAATTTTGAACCTCCTGTAGAATACAATATTTTATTCATTAAGACGTTTCATGTATAACTGGAAAGGAGGCATGGTATGTAGTAGGCTGAGCACCAAGCTGGGAACCGAAGTATGGATTCTTGTAGTAGGACTGACATTAATTGGCTCCGTGGCAGTAGATAAATCTTTTTGACCTCACCATGGCTACTAGTGCTTTAACCCCTTCATTTCCCACGAGTTCAATTATTTTTTTTCTATATCCAACATAAATCCCCTGAACCTTCAATGCAACCACTTTTGGCAACACTACTCTTAACTCCTGTGACCTAAAAACTGTAAACACAGAATACAGAGTTCCAAAGTAGGATCTCCCCCCAAATTTCTATCTTCACAAACCAAACATTGTCTGAACATTCACATGAAATTTCTTCCATTATTTAGTCTCAGAGAAGTTTCTCCAAAGCTAACCACTCTGTTTTCAGTAATCCTTCCTCTCTCTTCTTTCCAGAATTTGTGATCCATCCGTTGTTAATTTGCTTTTCCTATCTTTGTATCAATTAAGAAAGACTAAATTATGATATGGTAGCAAACAACCCCAACTACTGTTAGTTTAGGACCAAAAAAATTGTACTTTTGTTTACCATCTATGCCCATTTCAGGCCAGCGGGGGGCACTGCTCAAGTTGCCCTGGCTTTAAGCCTCAGAACCACAGAGCAGCCTCCATGTGAAACACTGCCTGTCATCAGGGGAGAGGGAAACAGAAGCTGGCAAAACCTCTTTGGTTCTTAAAGTTTAAGCCTGGAGGGAACATAGAGCACTTCTGCATACATTTACTAGAGTCCAGAGCAAGGCACATACCAAAGCTAACTCAAAGGGGCTTTGTGCCCAGGAGGTAGAGAATTGGGATACTTGGGAACAAGCTAATGACAACATGCCCTTGTTATCTCTTTCCCTTTCAGACACAAATATTTGCAAATCTCTCCTGTGTTCAAACAAATATACGCACAAACAAAACTACCTTAATTTTCCTTTTGGGGATTCTCCACTTCTGGTTTCTCACCATCTTTTTAATACTCAAGATACTGCAAATCTGAAGTCTGTTACTCTGTTTCAAATGCTTTACTTGTTGTATTAGGTGGCTGGGGCTGCCGCAGCAAAATACCACAGACGGGTGGCTTAAATAACAGAAATCAGTTTTCTTGCAGTTCTGGTGGCTAGACGTTCCAGATCAAGGTGTTGGCAGGTTTCGTTTCTCTCCTTGAGTTGCAGATGGCCACCTTCTCCCTGGACCTGACACGGTCTCTTCTCTGTGTATATGCAGCCCTAGCATCTTTTCCTTTTCTTATTAGGACACCAGTTAAATTGGATTGGAACCTACCAATATGACCTCATTTGAGCCTAATTACCTCTTTAGAGGCCCCATCTCCAAATACGTTATATCGAGGGATAGGTTTCAACATATGAATTTTAGGTGACACAATTCAGTCCATAATAATTATGGTCACTACATAAAGGACATTTTCAGTATTTTCGTTAACCTCTCATAATGGCGTTTTATACTGTAGAGAATCTCTCTAACTTCAAATTCCCTGATTCTTTAGTATTTGTAGCACTTAACTTTGAAGTTTTTCTTTCTTTGCTCTTTCTGCTTCTGAGTCCCTTTGGATTTTCTTAGGTCATATTATTTGCCTGAGAGATTTCATCCATATTCATGACGCCAGTCACCACTTCTGTAGATGATGAATCTGACATCACGTGTCCAGTCCACTGATTCCAAGGTTACATATCCAAAGCAAACTCCCAAGGTATTTATGGCTCTTGTACCAGTAGCTTCAGCATCATCTGAGTGCTTCTTTGAAATGTAGAATCTTGGGCCCTACCCCAGAACCAGTGAATCCAAATCTGCATCTTGGCAAGATCCCCAGATGATGTTACACATATTAAGTTTGAAAGTAGTGTTCTACTTGATTTCCCTTTCTGTATGTTTCAGAGAAATCTCAAACTGAACATGTTGAGAATGGAATTAATTATTAATTAATTAGTTTTATTCATTTAATTAATCTGATAACTATTTATTGAATCTGCTATATGCCTTCACCACTGCTTTAAGATCTATAGTGGTGAACAAAATAAACCAAAATAATCCCTGCCTGCCTGAATCTTTTATTCTAGAGTGAGAGATAGATCAGAAACAATTAAACATAATAAATAAGCACATTGTATGCTAGAATAGAAAGTGATATGTGCCTTGGAAAGATGACAATATTGAGCAGGGTAAGGGCAATCCTAAGTATAGTGTGGGACGGTGAGAAGATGGTATTTCCCTTCCTTTATTTCTTAACTCAGTGAATAATGCAATCATCCCCTCAGTCACCTCAGAGGAAAAAAAAAGACAATTAGAAGTTTTCCTAAAACTTTTGCTTTACCTGTCAATTCCACCTTCCCAGTGTCTTTCAAATCTATCACTTTTTGTGATGCTCACCGGCAGGTTTTTTCTTTTCACATCCTTATATTTTCTCTCCCTGAATCTTGGGTGTAGCCTCCTAAGTGACTTCACTGCCTTCTGTCTATTTCCACAATACCTATGTGATGATGACATCACTTGCTTGCTGGAAAACGTCTAATGGCTCCCACTGCCTTCTGAAGAAAACTGAAACATCTTATCATGATCAGTAAGGGTGATTATAATCAGGCCTCTTCCTACCTTTTAACCATCATTCCCATAAGCATGCTCCCCACAAGCTAAACTAAACTGCATATGAATCTTTGAACACACAATATTCTCTTTCCTCTTTATCTTTGCTTATTCTGGTTTTTTGTTGTTATTATTGCTTGCTTGCTTGTTTGGTTTTTTTTGCATGGAACACTGAATTGTTATCTTGTTTTGTAAATATTTCCTGATTCCTTCTCTGTCCTCAAAATGGTACTGTTAACATTGTATTAGTATTGTGGATTTTCACCAGAATGTGTATTCTTAGAAGGTGGGGATTGTCTTGTTGAGCTGTGAATCCCTGGTGCCAACACAGAGCTTGGTACTCAGTGGTGTTTAGTTCTTTGTGATGAAGAAGCGATAGCTGCTGGTTCATAGAATGAGTGGAAATCTTCTAGGATACAATCCTTTCAGAGAGGATGCATGCAAAAGCATGGAAGTATATTGGGAAATAGCAAATATCTCACTTTTGTGGAGCCCAAAGTGTGGTTTGGGTTGCTGCTGAAATTGGGCTGAGAGAGTGCCTTATATGCCTTTCCAAGAAGTTCAGATCTCATGCTGTAGAGAATAGAGAGCCATTGATGGCTTTAAATAAGTGAGTGACATAACCTGTGGATATTATCAGATTTGAATTTTAAAAGGTGGCTCTCATGGAGGATGGAAGGTGATTGTTAAGAAAAGAAAGCGGAGGTGTGTCATCCTAGAGCAATATTTCCAGAGAGAGGTGATAAGGTTGAGCAAAGGCAATGGCAGGAGCACTGGGAAAGGGGATTGGAAAAGAAAGATGTAAAGCTTTCCGTGTTATGATCTATGAGTTGTGAAGGGAGAAATGAAATGAGGGCATCATTCTCCAAGGTTAGAGTAGGAGGCGGGGGCCCATCAAAAAAATCTATCCAGTTTTACAGCGTCAATTTGGAGGTCTCAACATTCTAGCCATTTGTGCCAGGTCCCTTCATTCTAGAAGATTCTTTGATTCCAAACAAGTGGTCATTTACAGGGAGTAGAATTCAGGACAGGAGTCACTCAGCTTTCTGTTTATTAAGCCCCACCTCTCTAGGCAAGAACCAGTCAGCTTCATCAGTTATGTTTTAGTAGCTGTAACATGAGAATTGGTATTTGTTCATGCATTCCAGTTAGTAGGGATATAGCCATCAGGGAGGGACTTATTTCCTAGTAGAGGAAACTGACTTAAAGTATAAATAAGTAGTCACTGTGCTAGCAAGAAAGTAAAGCATGCTTTATTTTTTATTGAGCCTAAGTTAGAGGTGAATCAGATTTAGGCTTCCTGCAGTGATTTCATTATCACTGGTCTGGTGAAACTTTGCTAAAAATTTGATTAAATACTCACCAACACTTGCCGTGGGAACTTTTGATCTCCTCTATGGTTTCAGATGTTACATATTTGAAAATTACATTTATCCTTCTGACAGATTAGTGGTTATTTACAACTCCAGCAATTTCTACAAATAGTTCTTTGAAAACACGTAAGAGAGAGAATTATAAAATTAATACAGTTGAGGGGCTGACCAGGTGACACAGTGGTTGAGTTTGCACACTCTGCTTCAGCAGCCTGGGGTTCATGGGTTTGGATCCTGGGCTCAGACCTACACAACACTCATCAAGCCACGCCATGACAGTGTCCCACAGGCAGAGTAGAGGAAGATTGGCACAGATGTTGGATCAGCAACAGTCTTCCTCAGGCGAGGGGGTTGGGGGGAGGATTGGCAGCAGATGTTAGCTCAGGGCCAATCTTCCTCACACACACAAATTACTACAATTGAGTATCAGTGCTGATGAGGATTATTTTGGGCTGGTTACTTTTAAAAACTGCAGATGGGAAGGAGGCTCTGAGGAATGGAATTTGCTCGCCCTTTGATGAGAGACATTTGCATTTGTGAAGGAAGTCTCCATCTGTGGGGGTGTCTCCCTCTCTGCAACAGGAGGAAGGGAGGATGACCTTATCTCTAGAAACTCTTAATGGGGAAGCATAGGACATCCTGACTTAATCCGATCTGATTCTTATCTAAAGTTATAGGACCACCCAATAACCAGACCCCACCTGCACTGATACCATTTTAACAACTTTTTTACATATTCTTCCCTTTGTCTTGTAAAGAGATAACTCACATACCTATGCCTTAAATTTAATCCTACCCTCAACCCATGTTTGCAGCAGCTCTTTACTGCCCATGGGTCCTGTCCCCATGCTACTCCATACTATTCTCTAAATAAAAAAGCACTACTGACAGACCTTGAGAGTCCAAGAAATCTTTCTTTTGACTCCTCGGCTCACTGAGCCTGCATCAAGTGCTATCAAAATCAGATTTAATTTTTTAAATTTTGTTATTCCAGCTATAGTTCAGAGCCACCCCTCCTCATTAATCTCATTTTTTAATAAATTATTTTTAAAGTATCAATGGGAGATGCAATTTTATAACTGGTGCATTTTAACTATTAATCCCATGAATTTCTGAAGTTTGCTTTCCTTCCAGTATTTCCTTCTCCTGTCCCTGCCTCCTAGTCCAGAGAACATCTCTTCTGTATCAGGCTAGTGGCTTTTCATTTCTTTTCCAAAACAGTTATCTACGTAAAAAAATGCAGCACTAAAGTCTTTAGGACTTGGTCTTTTGAAATGCTAAATCTCAAGTTCTTGGGACCTCAAAGACTTAGCTTTAAAACTCAAAAGTCTTGGTTTTCTAAATTAAAAACAAACTTTTCTATTGAATTTTCCCTTTCCATAATTGAAGGGGAAGTGGTAAAAGAAAAAACTTTACTTAATATATTAAATATTATTTCTTCCAATAACTTTTATTTTCATGCTTTTGAAATGTGTTGCATATCTGGGTTTTTCATATTTAGTGAAGACATGTTACTTTATGTTCTTAGGCACCAAAGAGAAGAGCCAGATAGGAAAATCAACCAAGTCTACTAAACTTTTAATCAGCAAGCAATCAATTAGCTTGTTATAAGACTCTGACATTTTTGTATGAAAAAGAAAGTGGTTAGTATCACTGTGGTTTAGATGCCAGCAACTAGTGAGGGCTTTTAAGGAAGCTAAATGAAGTTGTGAGTGTGTGTGTATACTGTTCACAACTTTTTAAATCTGGAGTTATATAGGATTCATATTCAGCGAAAATTTTTATTCGAAAGAATGAACTTGAATACTAGCTTTTTTTCCAAAAATGTAGTTTTTATGTTGATGGTTAGAAAAGTATTAAGAAGTTGCCGTCTACAGATTATGCGTAACAAATTATGCTATTTATATCAGCATACGTTATGGACTTTTTATTTTAATTGTTTTCTTTGTTTTTCCATTCAGGGAATTTATCAACAGCCTTCGACTGTACAGGACATTCTATGGGGGCCTGGCTGATCAGCTTTGTGTGAATGAATTGGCCGCTGCTGATGGACTGCCCTGCTGGAATGGAGAAGATATAGTAAAAAGGTATTTTATGTGTAGGGGTCTGTGAGAGCATAATGGCTTCTTTATCCTTGCGTTCTTTTTCCAGATCACGAATGGATTACTTCCGTTTTAACTTTACCACACAAGTTAGAGTATACATTAATTCCTTCTCTTTAGTTTGTTAAAAATAAATTTGATCCTTTTTGACATTTAAAAAATATGATGGCATTCTGTGGTGTTGTGAAAGTTCTCTGTTCTTTTTTACCTATCTATGACATACCCAACAATCCCATTTTTTCAATCAAGTATGACTTACCTTCTATCAAATCTGTCTTGTTTATCAAATATCTTATTTTGACTTTACAAGTATTAGAAAGTGAGGAAATTTGGTGAAATGTGAATACCTATGCAAAGATTCACTGATATATGGATTTGTATCTCAGCAGTGTTAGCATGTCCATCCTAACAGTTGTCTCCGTGAGAGTGTGTGTGTGTGTATGTATCTATGTAAGAGTGGGGGCACTTTTGTGTATGTCTGTTTAAGGCATTGTTTATTGTATGTTATCAATTATTTTCAAAATCAGGAGTGAAATTTAACTTTCACCTTTTCTTCCCCTAACTTCCTAGAATTTCTTTGTGTCTTCTCCTTTGCTTCCTATAACTGCTTGTACTCTCAAGTAATCTCCTGAGCTTGAGAGAGTCTGAAATTCTCCATCTGTAATATATAATGGTGGTCAATATAATTGGTTGCAATTAGTCCTTTGATTTTCCAGTGCTGGTGATTATTATAGAATGTAGGCTTCTGTTGTATTTGGATTTGAATGTTTTAATGTATTTTATTTTGAGCAAACTGCAACAAGAAAGATAGAGAGTTAAGCTTTCTGACTTACAAACACCTCTATTCCACATGTAGATAAGTGGTTTAGTTACTACAGAGTGATGAATCCATTTAAAATGTCATTTAGCAATTACATTTACTATGATAAACATATACAATAATTAATTTTAATATACATTTATATCATAAAAACAGTTTACATATTTCTGGGTGATCATATTCATTATAGTTAATGGTTACATTCCTGATATATCAAATGATTATTTTGTAGTTAAAATCTAAATATCTCACAGAGATTCTTAGAATTCACCTAAAAAAGTGATTGAAGACGGGAATGGTAATTAAATTTAAATAAAACATTTGGCTGACGTGGCTAATGCTCTCTTTTCATTATGCTCCTTGAATGTTGGAATGTGTTTTCTGAATATATCTTTTTAGCCCTTATTGAGAACAGTCATAGTATGCATAGTACTTTGAGTTTTTTTAGTATTCATGTCAATAAGATTTCTGCCACTTAAATCTAGTAATTAAATTCTACTTTGACATACTTCCTCTTTTCATATTGTTCAAACTGGAATTGAACTTTCTGCTTATTATTGATGTTTCTTTAAGGACTAATGAGAATCACGTGGCAATTAATAAAAGAGTTAGTATATAATATAAATGTATTTAATATGTTATATTCCATTATATTATATCAGTTGCTTCTAGACCTGCAAGAACCTTAGTTTCAATTTGTCCCGTTCCTCTATTTGGTCTGGGGCTTGTGTAATAGGAAATAGTGTTGGAGAAATCAATGATTTGGGAAAACTTTTTAGAGAATAGTGTTTTCAACTCAAAGAACATATTTTCTTCTACGTAATATATTTTTTAAGACCTTATTCATGGTTTATGAATAAAGAAAGCTCATCTTTAGCAAGAATCCTCTATGGAAAATGTCCACATTTCTGAGAAAGTGAGTGATTCTCATTATTCGAATTTGCTTCCAGCTCATGTCTCCTGTACCGCTCAGCCCCTTGCCTGTCAGCCACTTGCAAGTGCACTGAGCAATTCTGTGCTCCTGTTGAATGACTTCCACTTTGCCCTAATCTTTTCTCCAACTATCCTTCTACCTCCTCACCTTACCTGATATTTTCCCTTCCTTGAGGATATTTCTTCTGTTTCATCCCTATCTTTTGATCCCCAAACTAATACCACTGCCCTGGGTTCTCCAGGACAGCAGAAAAACCTCACACACTTTGGCTCCTTACCACCATCTCTAGACTGCTTCCAAAATGAACATTTTTCAGCCTTGATATTTTCTAGCAATGAGCTAAGGTTTCACAAGCATTATGTCATTTAATTCTCCCAAAGCTTTACTCTTAATGCTCCAGAGTAAGTTGACTGGGTGGGATCTCTTTTCTATTTGATGTTGAGAAAACTCTCAGGTGTACATTCACTTTTTAAAAATGTAACTTATGTTCTAATTTTATTCGTGGCTCAACCAAGTCTTGATGTAAAGTTGAAGACTATTTTTTTTTTCAATGCAAAGTCAACGCTAAAATCTAAATATCCATCATATCTAGTTGATTGATTATGATATATTCACAATGGAATATTATGGGGCAGTTAAAACTCATATATATTTATATCTGCTAATGTGCAATAATTTCAAATAATTATTCAGTAAAAATAGTTAAAAATGGGAGAGTACATATTTTACCAGCTGATTTGAATAAATAAAAAATAATGGTATTGGTTCTGCACAGAATATTTCTGGACAGTTACATGAAAACTGCTAATATGCTTAAAAAGTACTTTGAGGGGCTTTTGTTTTTTTTTTAATTTGAATTGTATTCATGTTTTTACATTTAGCAAAAGAAAATGTTATAGCAATATTAGAATTATTAGCCATTATTGTTTTCTTCTTTTTTACAATTCTTTTTTGAAATAAATGTGCTACTTTTGCATTTAATTTCTATCAATTCAAATTTTCATAGTAATTTTGTGATGTAGTTTTGACATTTTTCCTGGCTATAATTTTTAACTTCAATTTTTATTTTCCTTTTTCCCATTATCTATCTGGAAAGCCACTTCATCTCCAATCTTTCTTTTTATTCCTGACCTTGTTGTATTCAATTATATTTTATTTATCTTTTTTTTTTTTTAACACCTGGCTTAGCTTCCTAATGTTATGGATTACTTTTGAAAAACAATCAGGTCTCAGGATTGTTCTGAATTTCATTAATGTAACAACTAATGGCTTTTCCTATGTTGCTTGTGCAAAAGCAGTATTGTTCAATACTGAACTGCTGAATTTACCTAAGGAGGCTTCAATATAAAGTCTTGATGAATGTTACAATCTTGAATTAATAGCTACTTTCTCCTTGATAAAAACATGAAATGTAAGCAGTAATCTGTGTGTGAAATCCCTAAGATCCTCATATAAGATATTCATTTGAGAGGCCTTCAGTTAGTTGAGGTTAATCCCATCAAATTTTGAGGAAATGAATATCAAGTGAATGTGTACCACATTTGGAGATGATATGTGTACCACATTCTTTTTTTATCGTGTGTTATAATACTCATTAAGTTCATTCTAGAGAAATTTTGCCAAACATCTCAATAGGATAAATTGGTGGCCAAGTTTGAATCTATCATTCATTATAAGAGGGAAGTGATTATTCTGGCCTGATTTCTTCTCCTGAAGGCATTTTTTTAGGAGATGATTGATAAGATTATTTATATGCACAGACATGCTGCCTTGAAGAATAGGAGAACCATACAGAGCTCTTCAATTTTATGACAGTCCTATAAAACTGGGTGAAACCACCTTTGTGCTCATCAAAAGAAGTGGAATTCCTTTGTGATTGTAGATGAAAATCTCACATATCTGTAGTATATAAGGAGAGTTTAAATCACAAAACAAAATCTGTTTTAATTCAAATGATTTTAAAGACTGCACGCATACCATATACTCTACGGCAACACTGAGGTCAATAGTTCAAACAGTTTCTGATTTGAGGTGAAAATGTATTACAGAAATCCATGTAGTCTCAGTCTCTTAAAGTCCCTCTTATCTACCCCTCCTGTCTCCTCATCATGAAACAAAATTTTTCTCTGAAAGTCAAGGCAGTCCCTACTCTGTTCTCAGTTCTCTCTGGTTACAAATTGATTGTTTGATGATTTGCATTCATCTTTCTGAATATTGCAGTTCGGGTGACAGCTACTTAATTACCAGGGCTTCCTTTTCCCTTTTGATTAATAGACAGGTAATCCAGTAATTCTCCTTCACTATCCAGAAATTTATGATTGCCACAACGACTCTTAAACCAGTCAATAGCTGTTAAGTATCCTAGTAAAATAATAAACCACGTGATTTCTACCTCATTTTGATTTAGCTGGCGTTCCTGAATGCTTCTTTTGTAATCCATTCTTGTCTAACTCTTATGATAAGTTGCCCTTCTCAACATATCAAAATTGACTTTTTTAATCAGATAAAATATAAAACCTTAGAAATCTCTGAGATTTTATCCTTATCTATTATCAGTTATCCTTTCCATTCAGACAATGACATTTTTCCTGGCTTAACTTTAATTTTTAAAAAAATTTTTTTTTTCTAAAGATTGGCACCTGAGATAACAACTGTTGCCAATCTTCTTCTTTTTTTTTTCCTCTGCTTTTTCTCCCCAATCCCCCCGGTACGTGGTTGCGTATTTTAGTTGTAGGTCCTTCTAGTTGTGCATGTAGGATGCTGCCTCAGCATGGCCTGATGAGCGGTGCCATGTCTGCTCCCAGGATGTGAACCAGTGAAACCCTGGGCCACCGAAGTGGAGCCCCCAAACTTAACCACTCGGCCATGGGGCCGGCCCTTAATTCTTTTTAAAATTTTTAACTTGACCTTTTTTTCTTTTACCCATTACCTATCTGGAAAGCCACTTCATCTTTGATCTTTTTCTTCTTGACCTTGCTGCATTCAATTGTATTTTATGTATCATTAACACCTGGCCTAGTTTCCAAACATTATGGGCTGCATTTCAAAAACAATCAGATCTCAAGATTGTTCTGAATTTCATTAATGTAACAACGAGTTGCCTTTCCTATGTTGCTTGTGCAAACGTTCTTCATGACTTGAACACCAGTCTGTTTTCCATTTCTTTTTTTTCTTGCAATTTCCACCTATTCAATCAAGTTTCTAATATTGTTGAACTATACTTTCGTAATAATCATCATTGTTCTTATATCTATGGCCTATCTCACTTGGTGCAGAATTGGAGATTGCTTAAAAGGTGTGATTAGGAGACCTCATCATAGCGATCTACCGTAGACCTTGAAATTCCCACTATTAACAGAATCATTTTCAACTAAATTTTGTTCTCCATGCAACTGTATATACAGCTTTGCCAAACTTCCTCTTTCGTTTTGAGTCTTAGTGGAATGAATCCCCTCATTTGTGTTTTATTGTAACTTCTAAATCCACCATGACACCTATAAAACTTTTTGCATTTATATATCATACATCTTCTTTTTTGTATACTGTAATTTCTTTTATATAACAGAGTTCCTGTATTATTTGAGAGGCTAAGAATGATTAATATCATTGAACACCTATGAGTAATTTTTTAAAGATAGCAGGACTGTGAGGAAAAGGAATTTTTATAAGCATTAGTGAGAATTAAGAGATTTAGGGTTTGGCAATAACACTTTGGTGGGCAATATGTGGGTCCAAAACAAAATTGCGTGCCTGAAAGATGAGAAGGAGATGAATCATAAAAGTTTCTACCTATGGCTGACTCTGGAAGCTGACTTTTTTTTCTGACCTAACCTTAAGATCATGCGTGTCTCACTGTGTGCACTTCTATAGATATTTTTGTGGAACTAGAGTCTAAAGAATCCTAAGAAGCTCATGTGTTTTGGGTTCTTATTAATATGTCTTCTTATTCGAGACATATTAGGTGTGATGTCTATCACAGATGAAGCACGTGGGTTGGGGGTGGATAAAAAGTGCCAAGGCCTGCCCAAGATCAAAAGTCTGAATTTACGATCTTAAGTAAGGGAGAAACTTCTGATCTTTTGTGACAGAAATAAAATGTGTGGTTTTAGATATATTATAAGGGACTTTCAAGTTCATCAAATCATAGAACACACGTGCTAGGTCCAATGGGACAAGTAAAGAGATGGCTGATGTATCAGGTTTGGAATGAATGTAAAATTTGCAGAGTTCTTGGCTGTATTTTTCTGCCTTAGTGCAGTACATTTGCTTGGCAGATAATTTTTGTTTAAATGGTAGCTCCTGAAGTAGCTATCCCAAAGTTAGGTTCTATAGAAAATAATAAAGTAGACGGTTGCAAAGGGATGCACATTTTATTAACTTTGCTCCAAGTCCTGACATTCCTAATTGGTGTTAAATTCTAGGAAAAGATCCATCCTTCTCAGGTCAATACAAACATTTTGGTCTTTTGAAAAAGTAAAGTGCTCCCTTCATTTGGCAGTTATTGCATGGTATCTCATCTGCTGAACTGAGAAATTTCTTCTTAGTCTTTCTTCGTTGGCTTTCTGTCTTAGTAGTCAATGTCTCTTGTTAAGCATGTAATCATTACATTCAGACAGCTAGACTCAGAAAGGTGAAAGTAGAAACTGTTTCATTAAACCCACTCAGATGCTGTTTTTACTTTGTCACTAGAATGAAATCATGGCCAATTATCAAAACTTTTTTGGTCACTGTTAGTGTCTGAAGGATCTTTTATTATCATTAGTCCCACAAACAGTCTAAGTTCAGTAATCACATTCAGTCCCATAAAAAGTCTAAATTCAGTAGTGAAAAGGTCTAGTCCAACTTAATATTGAGAACTCTGAACTTCACCTAAAGTGGTTGTTTCACCCCTTCCCCAGGTACCGCTTCAGTCTAGGAGGCAGCTATAGTGGGAGGTGCTACATGTGAACAGCTTCAGGTCCATGTGCCAACCTTGTATTCTTCTTGTCTTCCAACCAGTGTTTCTGACTCCCCCATGTTTGGAGTTGGAGGGATGATGGAGCACAAGTGAGAAAGAAGGGGTAAGAGAAAGGGGTGCCCCTTTTGAGTGATAATTTTGATTCTCTCATTAATGCTTCCTAGCTTGATGGATATTAAAAGTTGATGTTCTAGGGTTTTTGTGTCCTCAAGACAATGCCTCTCCTCATACTTCTCCATCTGATGGTAAACTTCTGGCTTCTTTCTGCTGAGATCTTCTAGTAGGGTCCTTTTCTTCTGCATAGTCCACTCTAGATAACAGACACTTTGCTTTTCTCTCCTGCTTTTGGTGGAAGTACAGCCTATGCCCAGTGCAGCCGCTACTCTTTACTCTGCTTCTAGGCAGGCAACTTCTGCTACAAGCATGGGCTGCCTTCCATTTTCTTTCTTTCTTTTTTTTTTTTGAGGAAGATTAGCCCTGAGCTAACTACTGCCAGTCCTCCTCTTTTTGCTGAGGAAGCCTGGCCCTGAGCTAACATCCGTGCCCATCTTCCTCTACTTTATATGTGGACGCCTACCACAGCATGGTGTGCCAAGTGGTGCAATGTCTGCACCCAGGATCCGAATGGGCGAACCCGGGCCGCCAAGAAGCGGAACGTGTGAACTTAACTGCTGCGCCACCAGGCCGGCCCCTGCCTTCTATTTTCTTAAGCATGGATCAACTACCAATCCTTTCAATCCTTCAAACTCCAAGCATCTCTCAAAGCCTCTCTCATTTAGGATGAATGAATGGCGGAACGTCACAGCAGTCCAACAAGTTTCTCCAAAGAAATTCTCTTCTGTAGCTTCTTTGACCTCACTTCTTTCATACAATTAAAGTGGATGTCAAGACAGGGGACTCAAAACCAGCTTTTAGCTCTCTGCTTTTCATGTCTAGCACCTCAGTTTGGAATGCCATCCATTGACTTGTTCTTAGCTGAAACAGAAACAGAAAGAGTGCTATTTTAGCATCCGCTAGCAAGTATTTGGAAGTGGTGGGTAGAAGACAGAAAACTACATTCCATGTTCAAGATACTGCAATAGACCTTGAATTGGATACAAAGGTAAGTAAACATTGTCCTCACCGTTGCGGGACTTAGAATCTAAAAATGGGTGGAAAACATGTTCACAATGCATACAGAGCAAAACAGATGCTGTGGAATAAGAGAGACACAAAAAAATCCAACAGGCTTCAAATAAGGGGGAAATCTCATTTGTTTGAAGGAATTATTTAAAGTAACTTCTCTGAAATATTTATGGATGAAATAAGATGATGTCCGGATTTACTTTAAAATAACTCCGTGAATAGGGGAAGAGGGTCATACTATATATAAAACAAGGTTTCCTATGTGGATAATCATGGAAGCTGTGTTATGGGTACAGGGGTATTTGTTCTCTATATTTGTATCTATGTGTGAAATTCTATAATAAAACATAATAAATACAAAAGTATAGTAAGGCAGAATAAAAATAATGTTACCAGGTGTCTCCTCTGTCACACACACTGTTCTAGACACTGGGGGTACAGTGATGGACAAGACAGACGTGAGCCACGTCTCATGCAGATTAGGATATGGAGGAGATGAACACTGAACAAATAATTACAAGTGTGAATAGTTTGCAAAATCTTTAAGGTTGGATGGAATTTTAGCAGACTTGGAAGCAAGAAGCAGAGTGGGAGCAAATGCATTCTTGAATAAAATGCTCCAAGTTTGGTGGCCTATTAACTGCATTATCTTCATTTCTGTGTAACCTTTCAGATCATCTTTTCTCCTCCTCAACACTCCTTCACTTGAGCTTCGTGGGCGTGTCCTGATGAAGTATTAAGCTTTCCCTTGTTCATTATATTCCAGCTGTTCATTCAGAGAGCCAGCAAAACCCAGCCATTACGAGCATAGGCTCAGGAGCCAGGCTACCAAGGTTCTCAGTAAAGATTAGCTACTTACTAGGGATGTGAATTCAGGCACATCCATGAAGCTCTAACTGTATCAGTTTCCTTATCTGTAAAATGTGGCTGATAATAATACCCACCTCATATATGAGAACTAAATAAATTATTCACATAAACAATTTAGAACAGTAGCTATCACATGGTAAACATTCAACAACTGTTAAATCTTCTTATTGTTAAACAATGTATGCTCATTTACTTCAGTAGGAATGAAACCCTATTGTACTGAGCTACTCTCTTCATTGGATGGGTTCTCTCAGGGATTAGAAGTTTTCTGTTTGGAAAACAAAGACATATGTGAACGTTAGCTTATGAGTCAGTAAAAATTAATATTAGGGATTTTGTTTTAGGAGTAGATTATAGTCCCTTATTAATATTTTAAATGATTATTTCATTGAGGCTAGAAGTAGAGAAAATATCTCTTAATAGGTAGTTTATCAAACACTCCAAATGCAGAGAATTATGGTCTGTCTTATTCCCATGCAACACATCAGTTTTCTCAAGAGAGAACTAAAAGTTAAGATACAAAGAAAAGCACTAAAACGATAAAGGAAAAATGTTTTACTCCCAAGCAGTAGTTTGGGAGTAGTCAATCAATGGCTATAGTGTCTTAGAGTTGATCATAATGGACTATCAGTTGACTGGAAATAAATCTCTGAAGCCGTGCTAAATTTCCATACATCATACAGCAGATTGTTTTGGTGACATGACAATTTTAAGGCTGCTACACTTATCCTCATTTCTCTCCATCCATTGAATTCCCAGAGGAAATCTGTGCTATAGACAGAATCCCTAGAAAAAAATGAGGCTGAACATCAGCCATCACAGTGTGTCTAACTACTTAGTTTCTTGCTAAAATAACACAGTGCACGTAAACTATTTTTAACTTATTTGCTTCCATCAGAGATTGTGTGCAGAGGAAGATAAAATAAACGGGAGAAAGATAAAAGTTCACTGGAGTGGAAACCTAAAGAACCTTTTCCCATATGTTTGGCACAGAAGTTGTTAGCTCTTTGGGGGTAAGATTTCATTACAGTTCTGTAGACTTGTGACTTCCAGATTGTGTAATTGCAAAGCAACAGCTATAAGGGCTCCAGGATGCTTATTCTTACTTTAGCCAGAGCAGTTCCTTATTTATCCCTCATTTTCACATTGAGCTTACACGGGAAAAACTGTTGCCTTTTCAGTAAAATAGGTGTAAGTTTGCTAAACTCTAAAGATGGCACGTATTTTTCTTAGTCTAGTTCCGTTATTTCCATATCATAGCATATAAATTTATCAGTGAATGATTTCTTATATTTTAAAATAAAATGCTATAAGAGAGATGAAAGAAGTCACTTATTCATAATACTTTCTTCTTCAAGTAGACTCCAGTATAGCCTCATGTATTTTGTAAGAACAGCTCATCAGTTATCAGCACATTTTATTGCCCAACCGTCAAAATCCTATTTTCTGATGCATTTTTCAGAAAAAATAAATAAACTTTGTTGGATATTGTTGAAATGGGTTTTCAAAATCTGATTTTAAATTACTTGCACGTTAATGAATGTAATATTTGAAGTATATTTACCTTTCTGTTTTGACTTGCATGATTAATATAATTATATATTTCATTGTTCTGAAGATTTCATTTTCCCATAACAATGATAAAATGAGAAAATGTTTTAATTTCTCTTGGTTTGTTTTCCTGGGGATATAGATGAATTCAAATTATTCTTCTTTTGAGTATTTGTTCATATAATCTACTTTCAAAGTTCTATCTTTAATCAGTTTTATATGTAATGGCAGCCACAATGAGTTCAAGTTATAAATCTTTGAGGTGTTGAATAAGAAAACCGAGTCTTAGAATCGTGAAGGAAATGAATCTCAAGTTTGGAAAATAGCCTAAAAGTCAGTTTATCCTATACAGTACAAAGCTCTAAACAATGGTTGGCATAAGGGGAAATACAAATAAGAAAATTTTGCTCTCTATACACTTCAGTAGAGTGCTTAAAACTTGTATGTCTAGGGGCCAGCCCCATGGCCTAGTGGTTAAGTTCGCGTGCCTCGCTTTGGTGGCCCAGGGTTTTGCTGGTTCGGATCCTGGGTGCAGACATGGCACTGCTCATCAAGCCATGCTGAGGCAGTGTCCCACATGCCACACCAAGAAAGACCCACAACTGAAATATGCAACTAAATAGTGGGGGGATTTGGGGAGAAAAAATAGAAAAAAAAGAAGATTGGCAACACTTGCTATCTCAGGTGCCAATCTTTAAAAAAAAATGTATGTCTGTATTATAATCAGAAAAACAGTATTTCCATTTTAAGAAATGCCTTATAATTCTTGAGTTCCCTCTACCAACCTCAGCCAACTGGCACTGAATTGGGGCAGAGTTGGACACTTCTTTGTGTGCTTTTGTGTAGTTCTGACAGCGAAAAAGCACTCCTTCCTAATAAACTGAAGACTCTTTGCTAGTTGGTGCGACATTAATATATGATGTAAACACTTTCATATAAGTTTTATATAAATTAAATATGAAATGACAATTAATTATGGATATGGATGAAATATTGGTCCTTTTTTGATTATTCTAGACAGAATCTAGGCATTTTTTTTTGTATATTGGATGAGTAAATCAACAATGTTTTAGAGTAATATATTTAAATTATTTTGTATCAAACAAAATTAATATCTTCTTTTAGAGAGTGTGGGTTATTTAAATATAAGAAGTATTGTAAAGTAGTAAATAGTGTATGGTGCTATTGGTTTGGAATTGAGTCATTGCCATCTAACATGAAGTCATTTTCAAATTGGGATACATGTTTCTCCAGAGGTAAGTAATGATGCTCTGTGGTATAGAAAGAGCCATAGCATAAACATGAAATCTGCAGTGAGAGGGCTTTCTATGTGATGGGCATTTAATAATGTATTAGGTGTATTGGTTGGGCTTCTCCAGAGAAACAGAAACAATAGTATCTATCATCTGTCTACTGTCTATCTATCTATCTATCTATCTGTCTGTCTATCTATCATCTATCTAGAGAGATTTTCAGGAATTGGTTCATGTAATTGAGGAGCTGGCATATCTGAGATCTGCAGGGCAAGCTGGCAGGCTGGAAATTCCAGCAGGAGTCACCATCGTGGTCTTGAGTCCAAGGCAGTCTGGAGGAAGAATTCTCTCCTCTTCTAGGAACCTTGGTCTTTTCTTTTAAGGCCTTCAACTGATTGGATGAGGCTTATCCTCATCATGGAGATAATCTGCTTTACTCAAAGTCTACTGTTCTAAACGTTAATCACATCTAAAGAATACGTTCACAGCAATATCTAAACTAGTGTTTGACAAAACTACTGGGTACCATAGCCTAGCACATAAAATTAACCATCACAAGTAGTGTTCCCAGTGATGAGTGAGAAGAGTTTGTGCTTTCATGGAGTTGATGTTCTAGAGATGGCACGATGGAGGAGCCTGTGTTAGATTATGTCTCTCCGGAGAAACCACATTTGAGCTGAAAATGTGGGACGGGCTGATTTTTCCTAGTAGAGAGAATATCATGTCTCATGTCTGAGGCACAGAAGGAAAATCAGCATGTGGGGAGCAGAATGATGCGAGCGATGTGGGAGGATTGTCTGGACTGAGACTGTAGATGGGGCAAGTGGCAGATCACATAGGTCAGGGAAGAAGTTTGGGTTTTATTCTAGGTGCTTTGAGAAGTCATTGGAGATATCAAGCAAAGGCTGATAGGATCTGGATGCTTCCTGGAGAGTAATTTTGAATATAAAGTTGAGTGCAAACAGACAGAACCTTCCGTTTCATATTGACCAATCTCTGTGAGGTGTGTGTGAGAGAAAATGAGAAAGAGAAAGAAATAGCACATGCACCTCTCAAGAATAAAAAATTGTCCACAGTGAATGCAAATCTGTCACATTTATATTATCTGGGAAATTTCAGCCTTGTTTGCAGAACAATACACATTATAAGGAAACTATGAGTACATAACAACATGAGGATAAAAGAGGAACAACATGCATCACAGAGGGACCTTTTTCCCCCTGAATGAAGTGCTCCCTCAACTGAATTGGAAAAACTCTAAAAAATCTAATAGAAAACTAGCAAGGACATGAATAGATAGATCATTGAAACTTATCAGGGGCTTTTAAACATATGAAAAAATGCCCTCAATCATGCAAGTTGTTAATAGGTTTCCAACACAAATTAAATCAAATAAATGCAAATTAAGTGAAAAATTATTTTTTCACTTATTATTTCTGATAAAGATTACTAAATCTGATAATTCATGGCATTGACCAAGGTGTGGAGAAAAGGTATTCAATACTATTTCAATAGGAAGGGCAGTTATTTCTATGTCTTTGAAGGGAAATTGGACCACTCACATCAATATTTCAAGTGCATATGACTTTGGAATAGCTGTTCCACATGTAGGAATTCATCCTCAGATATACTAACACATGTAAATGAAAGAGCATGCATTGCATATAGTTTATGGTAGCATAAGGTAGGGATAACCGAAATGCCTGTTAATTGGGAAATAATTAATGGTTATGGTATATTAAAAAAAGGGAATATAATTTAGATTTTTAAAAAGAAAGATGTAGTCATACAGGTAGTGATATGGAGACAGCTATACAAGAAGAGGACTGGAGGATATGTAGAGGAAGAAGAAATGATTGCTTTTAATTCTATATGCTTTTATAATTTATCTACCATGTGCTTTCAGTCCTTTTCCAAAAAAAAAAAGGAAAAAATTATTCATGCAAATGTTGCAGGAAAATCACCATCTATTTTTCTGAAATACAGAAAGATATCTCGCTTGGGAACAATATCTTGAAATGTCCGTGCATTTCAAATAAAATACTAGCAGATTGTCAAATAAAATAAAAGCAAATCAAAAGTCCTGAAATATTTTGTCAACGTAAAGTTTAGAATTATCTGAGAAATGAATTGCATAAGACAGAGAGAATGTGGTAACTGCTGCAGTGAATGTCAAACCGATGGTTTGGAGATCAAAGTCGGGTGGGGACTGACTAAGAGTCCTGAGCACTGCTCTTCTGCCCAGTGAGTAGACCCCACACCCAACCTGGTCCTCACATTTCACACCCTGGAGAAGGAGGTGTGCTCTAGACTGACCGCTTGTTTCTCCCCAAAATTTGTATGTTGAAAACTAGCCTCCAATGAGATGGTATTAGGAAGTAAAATTGCCACCTTTGGGAGGTGCTTAGGCCCTGCCCTCATGAGCGACATTAGCGCCCTTATAAAAGAGCCCAGAGAGCTCCCTCACCCCTTCCCCTACGTGGAACACAGTGAAACAATGACCCCTGATGAACCAGGACTTGAGCTCTCACTAGTCACTGAATCCACTGGCAACTTCATCGTGGAGTTCCCATCCTCTGGAACTGTGAGAAATACATGTTGTTTATAGCCACCCAGTTTATGGTATTTCTGTTATAGCAGGCCAAATGGATGATGATAGGGTGAATCAGGAAAGAACTTCTTCATTGGTAGTGAAGGCTGTGCTTGCCTGTTTGGTTATTTTATTACAGTCCTGTAGTTCCATACCAAAGCAAATAATTGTATCCATGGGTGATTTATTATATTTTAAATTAAAATGCAAGAGAGATGTGGCATAATTTTCATACTGGAAATTCACGTGTAAAGAGCATGTGAGTGGTGTGATAAAAAATTAAGTTAATCCCAGATATTGAAAAGGCATGTGCTTACATTGTCAATTGGCTGGAAATCATAACTTTTTTTCTAAGTTTCTTCATACAGAACCATACAATCAGGAATGCTGTTGGCCAATGCTTAGTTGATTATACATCTGCTTTGCTTTTCTGAAATTTATATATTGGTTTGCCTTATTTTTATTTTCATCTAAGCACTCTACTTTTCCCTTGAAAATGTTTTTTTAAAAAATTTCATCTAATTAATTAGTCAAGAAAAAGACTTTTTTTGTGTGTTCCATAACTCATTAGTGAGGAAGAAAGGTGTTTCTTTAAGAGAAATACTAATCATATTATATAAAGATCTCACCTTTAAGAAGATGAAGGAAAACATAGTTAAGGAGAAATGCAATATGACATTCCGTGAAGGCAACAATGGAAGAACTTATACCCTTCAGATAATCTTTTTTATTTCCCAAAGGTTTTGTGCAGTTGTGGTTCCCAAATTCTTAGGCCTCCATGCTAGACCTCTACTGAATCAGAAACCCTCAGTGTGGGGCCCAGGAATCTGTGCCCTCCAGATGATTCCGATCCACTCAAGTGTGAGAACCACTGCTATAGGACATCACAATTATCTTTTGAGGAACTGTCATTTTTTCCAAAAGTTTAAACTTTTTAAAGAATTAGAAAATAGCCTGTTTCCCTGATAAAGAAGTTTAAATTTCATGATATGATAAATTCTATTGTACAAATGATGTGATTCTTGTTTGGATAAAGATCTTAGAGCAGACTTGATATCTAATAGAATCCCATCTTGATATACAGAGCACTTTCTACATAATGAATTTTCCATATCAGGTGGCTGAAGCCTTTACACAGCCGGAATTTTAAGTATTGCATGTTTCTGGAAGAAAAGCATTGATCACATCCTCCTTGGATGTTTAGAATCACCGATGGAAATTAATTATTTAAGCCACATTTGGATCTGCAGCAATGCTCAGAAGGTGAGGTGTTTTAAAATCACTTCTGTTTCATACAAATATGCAAAATACAATATAGAGTTTTCCATAACAGTGGCTATCTTGGGATTTCTAAATATTGACCATAATAGACTACTGAGTAACTGAAAATAAATATGAGGTAAATATCAGTCATACTTGTTCTTAGAATAGCATTTCCCAAAAAAAATCCAGAAGTGAAATTCATGGGTTATTAATGATAATATTTCACTTAAAAGAAATGTTAGGAATGAAATATTGTCTCTAAACAAGGTTTAATATTTATATCTAGTTTTTAGTGTATGTCGTTTGGGTAAAGATTTTTGTTTAGAATATGTTTTAAATATCACCTGGTTCTATAATTTTTAAATATGCTTTGGCTAAAAGTCCCATGCCTAGTTCAGACCCTCATATCAAGCTATTTGTAGGTTGTAAAAGCTTCAGGACTGGGCAGCTAATTGGGAATTTATTTATGCAAGTCAGCTTCTCTTTGGGACTCTATCCAAGTCAACATAGCAAGCCTCGAGAGGCATACACAAACCTGATCCATTAGCGTGTAGATCGACATAAATTACCATGCTTTTTAATGTGTGTCTTTGGGGAACTATTCACCACAAACTTTATTATTATTTTTATTATTTACTTATCTTAAAAAAATTTAATGCTGTTCCTGGGAAAACACATGGTTGTTTTGGGATGTCTAATTAGCAGTTTCCTGTTCATTTTACTTGCAAATGTATTGCTTTCCTCTCTAGAAGTTTTATAACAGCCCAGATGACAAATTGTTCAGCTTCATGAAGATTTCACCAACTAAACCAACTGTTTAGTTTTTAATTCAAAAGAAACTGAAGAGCAACTCACAGGTGGTGCAACATGGAGAGAAATCACACCTGTTCAGAGGGTTCTTACTGAAAGAACGTGAAAGTCAAGAATCTCTGTCTCTTGTCTATCTTGATGAAGCAGGTGATTTCAAACTGCATGCAAATGAGTCCAAATAACTTGACATCTTGAACAGCGTAAGCTCCTTCAAAAGAAATTCTCTATTTAAGATAAACCAACAAACACATAGGTAAGAAGAGCAGATTGGTGGTTACCAGAGGGGAAAGGAGTAGGGGGAGGGCAAAAGGAGTAAGAGGGCACATGTGTAGGGTGATGGATGGCAACTAGACTTTTGGTGGTGAACACGATGCAGTCTATACAGAAGCCCAAATATGATGATGCACACCTGAAATTTATACAATGTTATAAACCAATGTGACCTCAATAAAATAATTTTTTAAAAATTATAATGGGAGAAAAACCAAAGCTATCTGTTCCTGAAATAAAAGCATATTCTCCAGGCAAAAAAAAAAAAAAAAAAAATTCTATCATGAGATTTTAGTTTTCTCTCTTTTGAACAGTGTTTAACAAACATGTATTCAGTGCCTACTGTGTGCCAGGCTCTGGGCTACAGCATTAAAACTTTGTAGCAGTGATCCCTGCCTTATTGGAATTAAAGCACTTGTGATAGCCTGTAGAGAGAGCTGGAATGGCGAAGGTGCTATTGGAGTATATTGGAGAGGCACCTGGAAGTCAGGCAGTAAGGGATCCTGTGTTCTGCTGGCTCCTCCAGCCCCCTCCCTCCCCTTGACCTACAGCATATCCATCCTACTGCTGCAAGTGTTGCTCCTCAACAGCTCACAGCTGGAACTTTCTCCACAAAATTGCCACCAGGCCCAGAGTCCATGCACTGTTCCTTAAACCCACTCCCCAGGCCTCAGTCTTGAGGCAATGCCTGAGGTTCATAAATGCAGCCCTATTGCCTCAAGGTGCTGCTATATGTGCTTAAGTGCTTCCTGGTGGGATCAGAGATAGGCTGCAGCTGAGGGCCCATTCTCGCATAGCTTTTATCTTGGCTCCATCCTGTTCCCTTATTCACCTTTACGTGATGACACTTCCTTAGTAAATCTCTTGAACAGAATCTGCTTCTGAGGAACCAGACTTGACAGAGTGATTTTCACAGAGGCCTGCAGGATAAGTAGGAGCTGGCTAGAAGAAAAGGGGTAAGGGAAGAGAGTATTTCATGTAGCAAAAACTCCAGCTATCAAAGCACGTGGGGGGAAAAGATTTATGGCTAGAGTAGAGTGATATGAGTATGGGGCCAGATTAGAGAGTTGGTAGGAGGTGGGAGAAAAGAGGCAGTAATGAGAGATGAAGCTAAAAAGGTTAAAAATCTTTCTAACCCAAGTTACATCTCCATCTAATTAATGCCAAAAAAAAAATTGTGAAAAATCCAGACTATCTCCTATACTTTAGTTTACATAAAATATGTGATATTTGAAATAACATATGTGAGATATTTCAAAATAGTATTCTCAAATGAATTCCTTTGAATATACTACAGCAAAGAGGGGCTGCTACCGTGGAATTACTCATAACCTACCCTCTGTGTTCAGCCTCACTGATCCCAGCCCACAGTTACAAGGATATGGCAAGCTGACAGTAGGCAGTGTTGCCAACTGCTGAAATGCTCATTCTCTCTTCCAAAGCAATATCTCCAAAATGCAGTGCGAAGAGCATGCTATCACTCTGTGAAGGATAATTTTTAATAATCAGATGGAAAACATGTATTTAGTATAATGTTTTCCACAATGGATCCTACTGTAACACAAGTTTTAAGCATGTTTGTTCTGATATATTCCATAACCTGGCAGTAACCTTCAAAAGCATCACTACTGTGTATGTCACTAAACACAGGTATATATTATAGTTTCGGTGAAACAAATTTAGAAAATCTGTATAAAATATGGAAAATTAATTCTGCATTACATCTGACTGCCAAACATTGGACTAAATTAAGGATTATTTTCTCAAACTTAACACTTCTCTGCCATTTGAATTGTAACTAATGTTACACTTCTACTTGTTTGAACTTTAAATTGCCGTAATTTGTGACTTTCCACAAATACACTGATCTGAAAATATGTACAGAAATAGAGTACTGATTGGGAGTTTAACTTGCAGTTGTGTTCCTCCCAGAATTCTTGGATCGGTGTCTCCATTCTACCACCATTCCTATTTGTACTTAGGCCCTCATTTTTTTCCTCCTGGATTTTTGTAATAGATTCCTAATCTGTACACCTGCCACCTCCCTTGCGCATTCATTCCCCATACAGCTGATTGTTGTTTAAATAAATCAAGCATGCAATTCCTTGCTTATGAACCCCGTCACAGTATCAACCTTCTGACACCTCTAGACTTTACTCTTTCCAACACATCTCCAGTCCAAGCGTACCAGTCACCCTTTCTCATCTCTGTGGTTTGGAGCAAACACTTCATTCTTCTTGGAGTTTTCTCTTCCCAGTCTTTCAAAATGAAGAGTAAATGTGACATTTTTATAATTGATCAACTGACCATTTCCTTCTGTGGGGTCCCTTACACTTGGTATATGCCCCTGGGATAGCATTTGCCTAAGCCTTCTTTGATCACTTGCTCAGATGTGTGTGTCTTTCACTAGGCTATTTCATGAATGAAAGTTCCAGGCTTCATCTAAGTGAGATTGAGGTAAGTCTGGCGAAGTGGAACCGGGAGCATAGGTGGCTAGGACTCTACTTACTGAAGAATTATCTAGATCTAAGAAGGAGCATGCACAATAAGCCCCATGGATAGAGAAGTCGTCCAGTTTCAAATGCACCCTAGTGTTTGCCACTCAAATTTATTTCCCAGCTTAGTCCCCATTGTCTGAAGTCAGTGGAAATATGGGAGTGTAGGACACTTAGACATTATACCTCAGACTACTGGGCAGTGTTTTGACTGATGAGCATGGATATATATAGTCATATATCCATGGTAGCACCTGGAAGATCAGTGGTGGACCCAAGGAAGCTGAGATTGTGGTCCCTGGCAGAGACCGTGATGCTGGGTGCAGCAGTATTGCTGGTGCAGTGGCTTTGGTGCCTGCCCAGACAGGGGTAGCCTTCTGACACACCTTTTGAGAATTCTCAGAAATATCTGATTTCAAGGGCTTTTTAGGAAGCTCAGATCTAGCTTTTTGCAGGCAATGATCATTAGGTTGGAAATTAAGTTAACGTGGCCTTGTTTGTTTCTACAGCCTTGTAAGGACTGAGGAGAGTCTACACATCAATATTAGAATTGTCTAGTTAATTGCAGTAGAGAATATTACTGCTTACCTTGGAGCCAGGCCTTAGCTAAACACTTTGTATTATCTCCTATTAATACCTATTAAGAAGGTACTTCTGTTTTCAGAAGAGGAAAATAAGGATGGAGATATTAAGTCACTAACGCAAGATTCTGTCAGCAGTAAGTAGCAGAGTTAAAACTGGAAATGATGCCAGATTTCATGTTATTTTCATTGTTATACTCTAGTGCCAGTCCCTAATAAATTACAGGTGTCTGTGATGAGCAACTGAATGAACAGATGTGAAAATAACTAGCGTATTTTTTCATTCAAGAAACAGCACAGTAGATGTCTACACTGAAAGCATGATTATTTTTCAAACGCCTATGGTATGACCCACATAAGTAATAGCACAATGTTGAATTCTAGTTTACTAGTCAAATTCCAGTGCAGTGCCAAAAATACCACATATGCAGCCATCAGAAAATAATTAAATCTCTCTCCATAATCCTTCAAAGCTCTTTTTAGTTCCTGCCAACACACACCTACTTTAACATTACAATGTGTAACTGCCCAATAAAATTGCTTTTAAAGCCCTTCCTGCTAACCTTTAACCCTGAGGACTGTGCATAATTTATTAACCTATAAACAATCAAATCCTTTCCTTTTTCATTTTTGGGGGATTTCCTTTCTTCCTCCTCCCTGACCAACATTACATCTTTACTGGATAACATTGAATCAAGACATTTTTATTATTTGTCCTTTTCATTTAAGAAGTATGCTCCCTATTCTTAATTAGCATTTAATGAAAGTAGAGTATGTTATCTACAACAAAATCGTTGCTTGCATTTTTTTTCTTCTTGTACCCTTTGTTGATTTCTCTCTCTTCTTTGAACTGGTGTCCATTGTAAGAAAAAGGCGTTTCCTGCTTCTGTTCTTAGTTATGTTATTATATTTTGGGGATGTTGTGACCTGAAGCAAAATACAGTTAACTCTTTCATCTTCCTATATGGGTAGAGTGGAACTATTTAATGTGAAGTTACATAAAAACGTGAATCCATGCTATGTGGAAATGACAGAAGATTATCAAATATCAATGGGCAATTCCAGAACTAATTCTATTAACTCATTACTTAAATGTATAGGAACAATTATGTTCTTTGATGGTCTTATAAAGCTATTGATATATTTCTTAAATTTCCAGACCTTATACAGAATTTGTTGTGTATTACATAACAAATTACCTCGATGGAAAAATAGATCTCTTGCTTTGTAAATTTACATCCTAGATACAAACCTGGAAACTCTATTTGCTTTTATTCAATCCCTGGACCTACACTTCTTCCTCTTTTGTTTTCAATGTCTTCACTCTGCTTCACTTACCTAAAAACATTTCCTAAAATCTCATATTCTTCAACACGATTTCAGAGTATAGTTAGGTGACTCTTCAAAGTAACATCTTGCAGTGGTGCCTTTTCAACTATTGGGAGTTCGGGGGCTATGCTTGTCTGCACACCACGATAAGCTTCCTTTTCTGAGCACCTCAGGAAGTCCGGTAAAGCTCTGCCGCCAACAGCACTTCAGGAAGTTCGCCCTCATAAAGATGATGCAAGTGCTCTTAAATTGTGAGGACAGCTGAAAGCATCGTCTCAGACACCCACCTCATTACATCATAGTCTGGAACTCCTGTAGGCAAGATTTTCTTAGGGAATTTTCAAGATTTTCTAAAAGATAAAATGTACCTTAGCTGTGAAAAACCTCGCCAGGTGGCCAGATTGGTACTTTTGTTCTCTTCACAACATCTTACAGGATAAACCAGAGCAAAATCTTTAGGAACTCAGGCAGTGTTTATATTATTAAAGATTTGGCTGAGTAGTCAGTTTAATGACGTATACAAATCAAAAGTTAAACTGAACATTCAAAGCAAAGATTCTGGACCCAACCTCTATCTCCTTCACTTTCAGATTCAAAAAGTTACCAATTTCATCCCCTGATGAGTAATTTCCAGGCCTCCTGCTCCTTCCCGTCTCCATTCCTTCTGAATTAGACTGGAATCTCATTTGTCTATGGGCTTCCTGCCACCCACTTAGTTCTTCACTCTATCCTGGCATACCTTACACAGTGGTTTTCCAAAAATATAAATAGTCATTAAATTGCTCTGTTTAAAATTCTCTGATGCCTCTGCATTGCCTTCCTATGCACTTTGAGCTTCTCTGTTTGACCCTAAACCCTCCCAGATCTAGCATGCATCTATGTGCATCTCAAACGTCACTTCCTCTTCTTCATCTGCCATGTGCACTTTACACTCAGTCAGTTCATAACTAGTTATAATTTCCCATACCGACCATTTGATTTCATGCCCCAGGACTTTGCTCTTCCTTCTGTCAGGCATAACCTTTACCCCTTTACCTGTCTTAAAAATATCCTATTTCTTCTTCAGCACTTGCCTTCCAGGAGTGTTCCTCAGAGAATCTTTCCCAGATCTCTTTTGTATTAATTCTGCACCTTGTATATTCCTCCTTTTTGGCACTTTTCACTATATTTTTAAATTCATTACTATTATTATTTTTTTTTTGTATTTCTCTCACCTCTGTCCTTCTCTAAGCTTCTTGTTTCAGAAGCTCTGAATTATATATCGTTGTTTCCTCAACAGCTAGAATGGGGACTAGAAGTCAATGCCTGTCGTGGAGGTTTGCTAACATGTCAGACTTGCTATTTTAGGGGTGCTTCTAGTAAAATTCAGCTGTTAGGTAGAATAACAGTAAATAGAGCAAATATTTTCTAGTGACATTTTTACTTGATCAATTACATTTGATTTCATTGTTTAATTTTTTCTTTGTATTTTATTATGTTTATGATTCAACATTACTTTTTTTCCAGGGTCAATGCCACAAACAGAATAAACCTTAGAAAAGCAAATCATTTTTTGTGATGAAAGAAACATATAAGCCTTCCTATTCTTACTCTACATATAACAGCCCCTCTGTTTAATCTTCTATCACTCATGGTTTAAGAGCAAGAGTCATTTTTTAAAAATTGGAAATGAAGAGTATAGGAAAAAAATAATGTATGGTGAAGTGGGAGAGGACTCTCTCTAATGTTTGAGGGTATATAACTTTTTACTTGTGTTCCTCCAGTTGATTTGCTGTGGCCTACAAGCTTTGTGCCTGTGCACAGGCTTAATGAAAGCAGGGTGACGCTTCTATTTCCACAGTCATTTGTTGCCATGACCTTGCTTGTTGTTCAGCCTGATCTGCTACTGGGTCTCATAAGAAAGTATGCTTGTCACAAGAGGCTGGCTCTTGTCGCTTTGAAGCTGAGTTTGCTTGTCCAACACTGCCTTTTGATTTAAAGGAATTATACAAAAAGAAGTCATCCCAGCAAAGCACATGCCATACTTATGACAATGCATGTGGTCTACTGAGGATGGCTCACTGCCGTCGCTGTTTATAGAAAAGACAGTACGCTGATTTAGTTTAACACTCACTAAAAAAGTCTCACCTTTTATTTATAAGATGTTCTTTAGGAAAGCGTCACACAGAAGAAGTAAAAAGTAATATGTGGATCATGTACAAGTGATGAAGTCAACTACTATAAACAAAATTCCTCCATTTTTATTATAGAGTAAGTAATTGATATTATTTGCTTTGTGTCTGCTAAATGCTAAGGACAATAATTGACAACTTTGCCTGAATTAGTTCATTTTTTCCCTTTTACCAACTCTATGAAATAGGTCTCTGTTCCTCATTTTCTATATGAGGAACCCACAATAGAGATAGGTAAAAGAGTCCACCCCAGTTCATATAATTATTAAGTTTCAGGACTGTGGATGAGAACTAATTCTGCCTATTTCCAAAGCTCATCATTTTTCACCTTGGCAACCTCACATTCCATAACCTGCTGTAAATACTCCCCTTCCACTCTTCCTCACTTCTCCTTTCCTTAAATGAAGGTACCATCAAAGGAATACCTTGGAAGCTAAACTTTAAAACACTTATTACAATCTAAACTAGTCCAGATGAATAAGAATGACGTCACCATTGCTCCCTTAGATAATTTTTTCTCAAAATATATTAAAATATGATTTTTGAAAGATTATATTTTAAATTATACAATCATAAATTGTATTATATTTTCTTTACATGCAGGGTGCATTTTTTAGTAAGATCCTCTTAAATTCCTTTTGAAATCCTGAGACTCTAGGCTGTGAGTCACCAGCGTTCCGGGAGTTTCTGTATCTTTGGTTGCCATCCAGTGGTGGCAGTCATATACTTCGGTGTGTAACAGAGAAAGAAGAAAAACCCTCTACTTTCCAATCTCACTGTCTCTTATAATTCAAAATCAAGGAGTACATGTTAATTCTGTGGAACTAATTTATAGAAGTTTTACCCATGGCCACCAGTGACTCCAATAAAGATAAAAAATATATCTAGATGTCTAGATATTATCAAAAAACCTAGTTCTTTGTAAGGAAAAATTGTCCTCTTATTTTTCTCAGAAAATTTGTAAGCAACTTTTCTCCCTTCAGAAAATCATTAGAAATAAAATATTTGTGTAAAACTTCCTGTCAAGAGCAATAACTGGCAAATCATGTCAGTGATTAATGCGTTCAAATCAGATGCTGGAGCTCTCACATTTTTCTCAATTATGTTTCATGAACGGGAGGAAGCACTAGTTAATGTGCCAAATAAAGAATTTAAAATAATAAAGTATATTTAGATCATTTCTTCCCAGATGGGCAAGTTGCAGTCTGTGACATGGATAGAATTTATAGGAAGGGCTTTAAAGCAATAGCTTCTAGAGGCATCATAGACACTCTGTGAACTGTGGTGAGGAACATTTGCTGCCATAAAACCAAATGGGATTTATTTAAGCCACTAAAAGTAAGGAAACAAAATGGACACTCCCAACAGATATAAAGTACAGTGTTAAACCATCAAAGTATGGGATAATTTTATTTGAGATTGTCGTTTAGTTTGAAGATGAGAAAATTTGATACTAAAATAATTATTAGAAGATATTCTTCATCTGAGTGAAAAATTGTGTGTCTCTAAGTAGATGTTAATTTTATTCTGATTGATTTAATAAACTGCGGATTGGAAAATGGGATGGATAAAGCAGAGAAAAGCTATTCCATTTAAAATTACTTATTTAATCTCCAACAATATATCAGTTTAAGTAGCAACAATGTAATTTTTCAAAAAGTTTTCTCATAACTTTTTTAAAAATTTCAAACTTACAGAAGTACAATGAATATTAAATCCCCTTTGTTTAGATTAAGCAACTGTTATCATTTTGCTACATTTGTATTTGCTTTCTATTTCCATATACATATCCATATACATAGGGATTGTATGTACATATCCATATACATAGGGATTGTATATGTATCCATATACATAGGGATGTATATATATATATATATATATATACACACACACACACACACATACACACACACCTACGTGCAACATCCTCTTAATTTCTTCTGCAGAACCATTTGAAAGTAAGTTTCTGACTTTTAATACTTTATTCTAAATATTTTTTACCTAAGAACTTTGATATCTGTATTACCTAAGAAAAGCAAAAATCCAACACATAACCAGAATATTATACAATAAATGTAGCATTTATATAGTATTATCTAATATGTGGTCCGTATTCCAGTTTTCCCTCATTTTGTCAAAAGTGTTACTTTTACATTTCTTTCTTTTTTGGTGAGGAAGATTAGCCCTGAGCTAACATCTGTTGCCAATCTTCCTGTTTTGTTTTTCCTCCCCAAAGCCCCAGTATATAGTTGCATATCCTGGTTGTAGGTTCTTCTAGTTCTTCTATGTGGGACACCACCTCAGCATGGCTTAATGAGTGGTGTTAGGTTCGCGCCCAGGATCTGAACCAGCAAAGCACAGGCCGCTGAAGTGGAACATGAGAACTTAACCACTCGGCCACGGGGCCAGCCCCTACCATTCTTTTTTATTTAAAAAAAATTTAAGATCAGGTCAATATTAATGCATTGCATTTGGCAGTCATCTATCATTAGTTTCCTTTTATCTAGCACACTCTCCACATATCAACTTTTTTTTTAACCTGACATAGATGTGTTTGAATTGTTTGTGGTGGTCTTATAGACTATGTTCCAATATAGATTGTGTAATGGTTTCTTCATCAAGTTAAACCTGCTTGACGAGCATCCTGCATAGACAATATGTGCTACTCACTACATCACATCAGTACGTACTTCATGCCAATTTGTCACATTACTGACAATGTGATATTCACTATGTACACACAGAGATCTGGTGTCTGCTAGTTCTTTGTATTTTAATAGTATTTTCTGCTTTGTTTTACTAATCTGTGGAGTAATACTTGGAAATTGTATAAATATCCTATTTTGATATAATATTCAGTTATTTTTTGATTAGAATATAATATTAATTTTTAAACACTAAACTTAAAAATTACTTTAGTTATTTCCAGTAGAGAGAAAATATTTTGGTGATGATTAAACTGAAAGAAATATATACCATGGGAAAAAAAGTACATGAGTCTCAAATGTGGAGGAAAAAGTACATTATAAATGCTGCAAAATTACTTGAACTTTGCACAGTAAAAGGCATCAAAATATTACAAATGGAGCCATCTGGACTATCTATTTATATTGCATAAATATATGGGAGAGATGCTTTGTAATTGTTATTTTTAAAATTTATGTTTACCTGCCTGATTTACCTGTCACTATTTATTAGTGGAGCACAGTTACGCCAGAATTAATTAAGCAGCAATATCACTAAAACAGTTAGGGATATTGAGATTCCAAGAATATTAGGCAGTGTCTTGGTCATGTGTCTAGTAAATTAGTAGTTGGAGCACAGCACTAAAATTCATTTAGCAACCATAATAATTAGGTTACCACAATTTGCGTCTTAGGATCAAAACTGAAGACAAATTTTAATGTATTTGGATTTACTGAATCATTGTTTCTAAGAAATTTTCCAACAATTTTGTAATTACTTTCCTATATGATAGTGGTTAGCATTTTAGATAGTGAAGAGAGTTTTACTTAAAACAGCATGGGTCAAATTCAGAAAAATTGAAAAAAAAATTCTTTAAAAGCCCTGGCTTGGAATGCACTGTATTTTCATACGTCACAAAGGAATGGGTGTGTAATCATTAATCATTAAACAGCAGGACCGCACACAACCAGTTAATAGACAGATTTTAGCTTCAGCTGTTGCAGTCCAGTCTGCTGTATTTCCCAGTGGAAAGCAGTTAGTTAAAAGAGCAAAGAATTTGAGAAAAGGGGAAAATATTAGAGCTAACATTCTTCCCAGTATCATCATTTCCTCCACAGATGCAACAGTCATTTTTATTGGATGCTTTTTCAAAATAAATGACAGACTTACTTGCAATGATGGGGAACCAACATATCTAGCATTTATAGCACTTGAATAGGTATAGTAATTTAGAAGTTAAGTGCAAAATAATTATATCATTATAAATATATTGTGTTTGTTGAGCAAAACAGAAAGTCATTGATAAGTTGCAGAGAGAATGACTCAGAGCTCCCTGAATATTACCTATCAGGCCGGAACCAAGGAAATGAGCCATCGGCTAGAGGGTGGTCTGGTGTAAAACAGAGGAAAGAGAATTCAGATGAAGACCAGAGGCAAAACAGAGGAACGTATAAAAGACAGCTCACACTGTCTTGGAAAGAGCTGGTTGTTAAATTTTCATGAATTTTTAAAGCTAGTTTATATTATTAGCTTAAAATTGCCATGGAGGCAGTTTTTACACCACAGTCATGAACAATTACTTCAGTTGGGTGCTCCCTCCATAATCTTAGAGAGCTCATTGTTGAATATTTACCAGCTTATTTGGATAATAAGCTCATTTATTAAATAATATATACTTTATATAACTATATATATTTATAAATAATATTACTTTGATAATAATAGTAATAATAATAATAGCTTATTTGGCTAAGGAGGTCAGAGAGTAGTTGATTAACCATACTATGGTTATAACCATTTATGATTTTTAGTTTAAATTTATTTATATAATTATAAATAAATTTATTTATTCACTGATTAGCAATAACCAGATTAGAAAATGTGTCAAATGTTGCTGGTCATTGACAAGTAGCTTTCACCTTCCATCACTCTCCCCAAACTGCTTTCTCTAATGTCACCAATGACCTACATGTTGCTAAATCCATGATCATTTCTCAATAATCTTTGTAATTGACCTCTCAGCAGCAATTAACACATTTTATTTCTCCCTACTTCTTCATGTAGTACACTTCTTCAAGTGGCTTTGCAGATACCACATACTCTTAGTCGTTACCCTACCTCAGTGGTTGTCTGTCAGCATCTCATCTATTAGTTCTTTTTCTTCTCCCTGCCCCGTTAACGGTGAAGGACCAGAGGCTCAGGCCTTGGTTTTCTTCTCTTCTCCATTGGCGCTAGTGTTTCTCACCCACGGCACTGCTGACATTTTGGTTCGGATGATTCTTTATTGTGTGAGGCTATCCTGTGCATTTTAGGATACTTAGTACAGTCCCTGGCTTCTACCTACTAGACGCCACTAGCACCTCACTCCTCAATTGTGACAACCCAAAATGTCTCCAGATGTTGTCAAATGTCCTCCGGAGGGGGAAATTGCCTCCAGTTGAAAACGACTAACTTACAGTCTTGGTGATCTCCTTCAGTTTTACACCTTGAAGTACATCACTTTCGTATTGATTAATGCATTTGTTTTACAGCCCAATCTTCTTTCACAAATCCCATACTTGTATATCCAACTGCTTACTTGACATCTTCAGTGTAATGTCTGTAGATACTGAAACTTAAGACTTAAAAACCAAACTGATCTTCCCTCCCAAACCTTCAACCTCAGTCTTCTCCATCTTTTGATACTAACTCCAACCTTCCAAATACCATAGACTGGTGGTACGGGTGGCTTAAACAACATTTGGTCTTCATAGTTCTGGAGGCTGAGAAGTCCAAGATTAAGGTGCCAGCCATGTATCTGGTAAGGACCTTCTTCCTAGGTTGCAGATGCCTACCTTCTTGCTGTATCCTCACATGGCTAAGAGAGTGATCTCCTGTGCCTTCCTCTTTTAAAAGGATATTAATCTTATCACAAGGGCTCCACCCTCATGACCTAATCCCATTACTTTCTAAGAGCCCCGCTTCCAGACACCATCACATGGGAGATTAGGGCTTCAACATATGAATTTTGGGAGGACAAATATTTAGTCTATAGCAATGCATTTCTTTTGCAATAGAAAAGATAATAGAAACAGAAAGTGTCTTCCCCATGTAACTAATTTAGACCAATTTACTTACGTTTTTGTTGACTATCTGGCTGCATAATCTTTGATGGGGAATCTAAAATTGTTTTAACTTTATTTTACCTTGTGGTGCTACTTGTTAAAATAGTGATATTGTACATTTGCTATTATTAAAAATAAATCATTTTTGGAGGCTTTCTTGGGTTTTTCAAACTTGTCATATTTTGAAAGGCAAAATCTCTGAGAAAACATTATTGAAGTTCAAGAAATTGTGAAGTGTATAGTAGAGGAAGCATGACCTTGTTTACTAAATTTCAGAATATTGCAGCAGAAATAACAGTTAACTATTTGAAACAATAAATTGGGGGAAAATATGAGAAATACTGTGTTACAAGGAGGGCAGTAACTATTAAATAGTTATTTTACAATACAGTACACATTGAAATCTTACTTTTAAGTTAACTTATGGATAATTAATTCAAAAGGTTAATAAGAAAAGTTGATGTGTTGGGGAGCATTTTGTTCTTTTCTCGATTATCCAGATAGAACCGTGGGGGCTGGCCTGGTGGTGTAGTGGTTAAGTTGGCACGCTCCACTTCGGCAGCCTAGGGTTTGCTGGTTCAGATCCTGTGTGTGGACCCACACCCTGTTCATCAGGCCATGCTGAAGCAGTGTCCCACCTAGAAGAACTAGAAGGACTCACAACTAGGATATACAACGAGGTACTGGGCTTTGGGAAGAAAAAAAAAGAGGAAGATTGGCAACAGATGTTAGCTCAGGGCCAATCTTCCTGACCAAAAAAGCATATCTTAAAAAAAAAGGCAGGGAGGGTAATTAAAAAAAAAGAAACAGACCCTCCACTTGAGCATGCTCAGGGTGGTCTCATTTAAAAAGAAACAGAACTGTGCATTTACTCAAAATGTCCTTTGGTAACATCATGAAAAATAATATTGTTTGGGCTGCTTAATATGTCTGATCTTGAATAGTATTTATAACGTATCAAGGTGAAGCACAAAATGAAAACAGTTTTTCCAGATAATTGGAACTAAAAATGCAAAGTCACTTAACATAATTCTTTCCATTGTGAGAATTTTGGAAAGGCATAAAATCTTTGTCTCAGAGCAGTATTTTAAATATGTTATTGATGCTTCTCTAGTATATTAAACTTATCCATTCATTTACTTCCCATTAACTGTTGCATGCAGACACTCATTCATGCAAATATATTTATGTTCCTAGTATGTGCCAGACCCTCTTCTACTTGCTGAGGATGCAGATCTGAACAAAACCAGCAAAGCTCCTACCCTAATGAGCTACATTCCAGCTCATGTTAGTGATATAATGTTGGTGACAATTTCTATGATGTAAAATCAGGACTTTAAAAGGCAAATAGTGATGTGCAAGTGGCATATTATTTTAGACAGGGTTTTTTTACAGATTATATTTTTATTTAAAAGAGAAAACCAAGTTTTTCTTTATCACATTCAGAACATTTAGCATTTCCTAGAATGATCAAAGGAAAAGCATCTGATACAGCATGATAAATTGAGAACTTGTAATTACCTCTCCTCATTCTAAATATTTAATGTATATTATAGATGCAGTAGTATAGCTTCTTTGTGGTAGCAAACTTTTAGATTCTTGAAATACAAATATATGTTAATGGATTCTAAGTAGCTGTTCATTTCTTCTCAACACATTTCCTGTGATGAATGATTGTACTAAGGACAAATAATTTGAGACAACTTTATCTGCAATACTGGTGTTCTTCACCCAGTGAGCTTCTTCCCATTTTTTTTGGTGCTTGCATGATTTCAAATAAACTAACTTTGTGTGAATTACAGTGTCTTCGATAAATTCTAGAAAAAGGTGATCTTTTAACCGGACTTTAAAAAAGACTGTGGATTATTATTGACCTCATAGTGTCAAACACAAAGTGCTTACTTGCTGACTGATTCTAAAAATAAAAGCCGTGAGAACCAGAACAAATGCGGCTCACAGAACCAGGCTCTCTCTACATTCCTAACGCTTTCATTTCTCTCTGCTGCTAGTACTGGAGGAACCAGGGAAAGGGAGAGTTTAGGCAGAGCGCAAAGGCCTTTTGGAGGAAGCTGGGTTCATGATGCAGGCTGCCAGGAGGAAGGAAGGAAGGCAGGGGATGAGCCAGGGCTATAGAAACTGGAACCATGGAAAAGGTATGGATACTGCATGGATGCCCTGGAAAGAGAGAAAAATAGATCTATCCTGGCTTCTCCTGTGCTGAAGCACTCCAGTATCCTCTCAGCGTCTTTCGTTGGTCACACCCACCTGGCAGCCAGTTTGCAAGGAAATATAGTTGACAGGGTGAAAAAGCAGGGATTAGATCTGAGATCAAGGCGGTAAATGATGGCACAACCCAGCCGTAGTGTTGTAATTGTCACCATCTTTATCTTTCTACCCATGTTTAATTCCCTAACAACCATAACAACTTTATGAAGAAATTCTCCATTGGACAATTGAATGAAAATTCTTTCTCCCTACATAACAGGAGAGATCCAGTGCCCCATCGGTCATCATGTACATTGTGAAGTCCAGCATCTCAATCTAGATGATATGTCAGGTCTGGATGTGGTTTCTCACATCTGGTAACTTATAAAGTAAATATAAAACAGAAGAATGTCAAAGGGAAAAAATAAATGATTGGTTAAAATAGACAGTTATATTCATAACTCAAACTTGGGGCTCCAGTCCTTGTTTCTGTAATTGGTTGCAAGGTCATATTGCATCACTTCCTTCTTTCATCATCCATTTCATGTTGTCCTTGCTCTCAGAGAGAACCTCAGGGACTAAGAGCTTTTGCCTGGTTGGATGACTCAAACCGTTATTTCTGAAGGTTGTGAATCCTCAACGTTCCTGCTTTTATTGTATTGCTATAGTCTTTCATTAAATTTTACTGTTGAACACAAAAGTAACAAGAGGCACCCCAACGAAACTTCTAGTTACAGAACTAGTCTTCCCTGACCCCACTGTGTAGCAGGAACCCAGTCATCTCTTGAAAGTCAGGATCACTCACTCCACCTAGCATAGTGACACATGCTTTCTATGCCTATTGGTTTCATTGCATGAGAAGAATGCAAAATAGCAAGATGACAGTCTCAACTTCCAATTCATTAAAATTTCTGTGTATCTTTTGGCGGAAGCATTCCTCCTTTAGTGGAGGTTAATTTCTGGGACTGCTAAAACAGACAAGTTGGCCACTTTTAAACGAAAATTTTTAAACTTTTTCTAATCAGCCATCTCAGTACATGAACATAATGCTATTTTACTGTTTAACATTTTTATTGCAATTATTAGTTTATAGATATGTCTTCCCTATTATCCAGTGAGATACTTGGGGTCAGTAGTTTGTATTATACATCTTTACATTCTAGAATCTAATATAAAGAGCAGCTACTGAATACAGAGTAAATGAATCACAGAATGCATGTAAGCATGAATGAAGGGAGGGTTGGTTTAGTTTATTACAGACCTGATGAGATCTAAAATTATTATCTCTTTATGGATGAACCACAGATGTCTATTTGGGTTAAGCTGGAGTAAGAATGATGTTATGAGAGTTCTGCCACCATATATCTATATTTTACTTTTTTTTACTGTCATCCAACAATGAACACTTATGGATTGGCAATTTGGCTCAGGCATTAACTGTTGATACACTTTGAGATTTATGGAACAAATTTTATTTAAAAAAAGTATAGGGGTTCATCATTTTAATTTATTATTTATTATTGTCAAGTAAGCCATACACTAAAAAGTGAAATACCATCAAAGGGTTTATTGTAAAAAGCAACAGTTTCCCTGAACTACCTTACCCTAATCCTAAGGGCAGCAATCCATAGCTTTCTGTTTGGGGATCTTTTAGTTGTACCTTCATATCACTAAATGCTTTTATTGCTACTTCCTGGTATCTCTATTATAGGCATGACTTACTGTTTACTCTTTTAATGGATGCCAACAAAGAACACTTTACTTACTCACTTTTCCTTCCCACCATTGTCCACCTAGTTATTTAAATATACTTAGTTCTTCCAGGGTATCTTAGTTACTTTAATTAAAATGCTCTCACCTTTAATTTCTGGCTTGCCACATCTTGTGACTATACCTGGTAAATGAGCTGCGTACCCTGCCCTCTCTCACCTGCCCTCTGCATCCTGCATGTTGACCGTGTGCCTCTCCTTGGCTGCAGCCCATTATGTGCTCACTCCAGGCTTCTTTGCCTACTTCACTGAGCACCACCTTTTCACGTGCTGTCTTTCAGAACGGTGTTGAAATTTTGTCTTTGCTGCTACTGCATTACTGATCTCTGTATTTGTGAGTTTAAACCACTACTTCTTTATTTCTATTGTAAAAAGGTATCAGAAGGAGAGTAAATAAATGTCTTCATTTGACTAGGTTAAGCTAGAGCATCATTTATTTCTTTTAGTTTTTATTGGTTTGCTTTAGGTTTTGCTCTTTAGTCTGCTTTTCTTTTGTCTGTTTTTTTTTTTTTTCCTTTTTCTCCCCAAAGCACCCCGGTACATAGTTGTATATTCTTCATTGTGGGTCCTTCTAGTTGTGGCATGTGGGACGCTGCCTCATTGTGGCTTGATGAGCAGTCCCATGTCCGCGCCCAGGATTCAAACCAACGAAACACTGGGCCGCCTGCAGCGGAGCGCGCGAACTTAACCACTCGGCCGCGGGGCCAGCCCCTGTTGTTTTTTTTTTTTTTTTTTTTTAATGGTAGCTCTTGACTTGATTTTTATCTTCTTCCAAGGGGAAGTAGCCCTACGTTAACTGCTATGTTTTTCAGTGGTATATTAAGTTGTAAAATTGGTATTTGCCCTTTTATTTATTACCTATGCTTCATAAGCTTCAGTTTCATCTCATGTATCAGAGCATTACTCGACGTTAATAAGTTGAGCTATACTATTTAATGATTATTATAATTTCTTAACTCTATATAATAGGTTACAATTTACAGAACAAGCTCACATAACTTATCTCATTTTTAAAAAGACAGTTTTAATGTTTGCCTTAAGAAAAAATTCATGTTCCCCTTTCCCCCCAAAATTCACCTTTGATATAGAAGTAAAATTAACATCCAGAATCCCCAATCCTAGATTACTTTCCTCTTCTTGGTGTACTCTCATTTATTATGCCATTTAAAGAACACTTGTGTGAGTATATTGTTGGGTTAAATACTGTGTGTAAGTTAACATGAACATTATTGCTATAAGAAGGTGGCATTTTTACTGATATAAAATTATTTTTATCAGTTAAAAGAAAAAATAGGAAGACATTAATATTGAGAACACATTTTTTCCTCCATTTCTGTTGCTAATAAATAAAAGCAAAATTCCCAGTTTTTATTTTTCTTCTTCATGTGAATCATCTGAGGTCATTTCAACAAATTCCTGCTCCTTAGGAATTCCTCAGCTAAGGCAGATGAAAAAATTTAGCCAAGATGTTTAGAAAAAAGGTATTTAACATCCAACTTATAGATTAGAAAACAGATTCTTGGAAGGCAAAATTAAGAGCTCTGCATCTGCCCCTAGAATTAGAGCCAGCAGTTTGAATGTGTTTCATCTGCAGCTGATGTTGACAGAATGATTTTTCTGCTCGGTGAGCAGCACAAAACACAAGGAAAACTGTGACCCTGAGGAAAGCAGGTGGCATGCTGACAGCTGAGCCGCTTGGGGTACCTCAGCTGGGCCTGTGGGCCTGTGCTTTGGTTGTGTTTACATCAAAAGAACACCCGTGAGATGCATTGGATTGACAGCTTGGTTGACACATAGCCGGAGCCTCTGCAAATATTTACATTAGGCATCAGGGAGAAGGATAAGCACATATTATGGGGTGCAGAGTAAATAGGAAGTTATGTGCTAGGGAGATTATCTTGCTTTTCTAAATAGCAAGGGAAGAATTTTTGTCAAAGGAGTGATTTCCAAAGTGCAGAATAGGGGCAAGCTGGGTGGCATAGTGGTAGTTAGGTTTACGTGCTCTGCTTTGGCAGCCTGGGGGTTTGTGGGTTCAGATCCCAGGTGTGGACCTACACAGTACTCATCACACCATGCTGTGGTGGCATCCCACATACAAAAACCAGAGGAAGATGGGTACAGATGTTAGCTTAGCGACAATCTTCCTCAAGCAAAAAGAGGAAGGTTGACAACAGATATTAGCTCAGGACCCATCTTCCTCATCAAAAAATAAACAAATACATTATTTTTAAAAAAAGTGTAGGATAATCTGAAGAGCATGATGAGCAAATATGCCAGGGATGGAAGGAAGATGTTGTTTCAGTATCATAAAGTTTGGCTTTACATATTCATTTCTTTGAAAAATTTCCAAATTTATTCACCTCTTGATGCCTATAGTTTTTGGGTGTACATTCTCCCCCACCCTCAGCTTATAAAATATTTTATGGCAGGATATATAATGATTGAGACTGGAGCATATCAGAGATTCTGTCTTAATTATGGTACATTCTATATTCCACATATACAACATAGGATCTACCCTAGTTCTTTGAATATTGTAGGTCTTCCGAAAGTATTTGTGGAATAAATTTACTGAGGACAATAGGTTCTTTGCAAGAATGGCAACATGATTACAGTTTAAGAACAAATTCAATTCTTTCATATTTTGGAGATTGTCTTATTGACTATCAAATTTAAAAAATGAGGACTATTGCTACCCAAAGGTTTGGTGTCTTTTATTAATATTTAAGAGTTTAATTTTAAAAGTTCAAAGTTCAAAGAAAGTTCAAAGAAAATAATTGTAGAAAAATGTTAATATTGGGAACACAATTCCCTCACCCATACTCTCCATTAATGACAAAATGAAAGCACCAATCCTAACTTTTTATTTCTTCAACTTCTTACTAAATTAAGGTCATTTTATAATTTTTTGGACTTTGTTCGTTATATAACAAAGTCATGTCTTTGAAATAGAAAGAAATTGCCATTTTCATTTGTAATTTATAAATGCCTTAGAGATGATACTAGTGACCTGCTGATTTTTGTATTGATTAAAAAAATCATGAACTTAAATTTTTTAAAAATTCACCAAAAACAAAACAAAATAGTTCAATGAGAAAATCATTCAGGCATATAAACCTTGATATTATTTACACAAAAACAAAGATACATTTGTAAATTTATGAACTTAAAGCAAATGATATTTGTTTTGGATTTACAAGAGATGAGATTTGCCCAAGAAGATGTTTGTGTGTCGCACCTTACTCTTCCATTGTATATTCTTTCCATGTTTGGAAACAAGCACCCAAATCTTAAGGGTAAGAAGTTTAAAACAGTAAACATATATCACTCAAATTCATGATACACTAATGAGACTGAGAGCAAGAAATTTGTAGGAACCCTACAGATCATCCCTTTCAGCTTTCTTCATTAGCTCACAGCAATCCAATTTCCTCTTACAATATATTCATTGGTTATATATCCTATAACTTAATCACCAATGTGGCTATTTTTGTGCAGAGTTCAGGTTATGTTCAATGTCTTTTGTTAACAGAGATAAAAATAAAACCATTGTGTCTCACACTTGGGGATAAGAATATAAATGAGTCAAATGGCAAGCATTCTGCCAAGGGAATTTTTAGAGATGGGATTAATTTTAAAAATAGATTACAAAAGTTCTTTCCTCTATGTATTTTAAAATATACTCTGATCTTGTTTGTTTCTAATGGTTTTTATGCAGTCTGGCAAATTTTAGATATGTAAGTCTAGAGCTGTGCTTTTAATCTTTTTGTCTTTATGTGTAACATATATATTTACACATTTCAAAGTTATTACCTCATTTGTTTCCACAGTATCTTTACAAGACAAAATAGACTGAGGTATCTTGAGCTCTTAACCATAATGTTAAATTTTTCTCCTTTTAATTTTTTGAAATCATATTAACAATTTATATTGTTATATATTTTTTATTCAAGTCTGGAACAATCTAAATACCTGTTAGGTTTTAGTCTAGAAGCCAATCTCTCTGCTAGTTTCTCTCATCTTTGAAATCCCCGTAAGTTGAAATAATGTAGGAAGATTTTGAAAGCCGAGTCATTGAATAAAAATTGTCAAGATGATTAGTAGTAAGAAAGCAATTCTTTATGGTTTTATCTAAATCCAGACCAGATGTTGAGAAGGAGTAAATCCCTATGACATCCAGGTCCATGTGTTTTGTTTTTTTTCTTCTTTCAGAAATGTTGTTTTGTTTCTTTGAATTTGCTTTTGAAACCTCAGCCATCTGACATTATGTACACAAGATTTGGTTTTTGAAAACTCAGCCATCTGACATTGTGAACACATTTCAGAGTTTACAATTGTTTGTTGGCTTGACTTAGATCAAATTTTACACAGGCTTCACAATTTTCCTTGACACAATTCTTCCGTGCGTTTCTTATATGTGTCATTACCCTCTGAACAAATTCTCTGGCTCTCTCAAAGAAATATGTCTCTGAAAGTGTGGATTGTACCATGTAGCTGATGACATAAAATCAAATTGATGGTCCACAAACAAAAAAAACAGAAGTAAAGAGATTCAATTTTTGTGTATCTTCATGTCACAGTTTTTTAATGCCACGTAAGTGCATCCCAGTAGTGGAACTATTTCTAATCGCTAAAAGTCACTGAATGCTTGCTGTGGGCTAGGCACTGTGGTCACACTTTGTGGTGAAGACCATTATTCTTATCACCATTTGCACTCCACAGAGCTGATGTGTGCAAAGTCACATACCTAGTCATTTCTTGTACCCGGATTTGAATCCAAGCAGTCTCAACCCAATGCCCACGTTCCAAACCCCTCATGCCACAGTGCCCCAGGGAGGCTGTGGCTCTCTGTGGTTGGATGCTGCAGCATACCTGAACAAGAAGCTTTCTTCCTTGGATGCATTTTCTGCCTTGCCTCCATGGGCAAGAATTAGGCAGATGACCCTATAAACTAAAAATATAAACATTCAACACAGGTTTCTTTGTGTATTTATATGTCAGATCTTATATAGCCATATGTAAATGATCAGAAGACATAGCAGGTAGCACAGAGTATTAGTATGAGATTAAGAAAAGAGCCGTGGACTTAGAAGACCTGGACTCATATTCTGTCTCCTACTTAATAAATGAATGATTTAGGCAGGTTAGCTGAGCATTGCTGAGTGTGTTTCTTCATTCATAAAAAGAGGTAACCATACTTTTCTCTGACTGGATCGTTGTGGAGATTAAGTGACCTAATTAATGTAAAAGTAAGTGTAAGCCAACTGAAATATAGTAGGAAATAAATATATGATAGTGTTCTTTGCTTCCTTCTTACAAAGCAGATGGTTTAAAAGTAGTTTAAATTATATGTAAAAAGTATTTAGAAACAAAGTTTTTAGCAATGGGTTATCTAATTTTTCATAATTGTAACTGAAACCAGAAATAATTGTTAATTTTTAAATCTTCATTTATAAGAATTACTGTTGGTAAATCATTTTAAGATTGTAAGTTTTGAGATATGAGTGGCCATTAAATTTAATAAATAGAGATGGTTTAAAATATATTTTTTGAATTATGGAATTGTAGCCTGTTAGAGGGTTATGAAATCAATTTAGAAACTATATTTTTTATTATTTTTTTTAATGAGCTAACATCTGTGCCAATCTTCCTCTACTTTGTATATGGGACACCACCACAGCATGGCTTGATGAGCAGTGTGTAAGTCCAGACCCACGTCCCAAACCCGCGAACCCCTGGCTGCTGAAGCAGAGTGTGTGAACTTAACTACTACACCACTGGGCCAGCCCCCCAAAAAAATCTTTATTTTTTTAATTAAGAAAAACATAGCAGAATAAAGCAGAATGTATCACTCATAGTAAACCTAAGTATTATTTTTATGAAACTAAGTATGATTTTGGTTTTACACACACGCATGCACACATACACCCGCATATGCCTGGTTGTGTGTATGTACCGGTTTGTGACATGTTACTTCTTACCATGGATTTCAGCATTTAAAAAGCCATTGTTTTAAGGGCCGATTAAACTCTGAACCGCATGTTTGTTTGGTTGTTTTTGTCAGAAAGATGAAGCAGTATTGCTTTAGGATTGTTTATACTCAACCATGGTCATTTCTCTACCGTTTTTCATTGCCACGCCAGTGTGCCAACATAGCCTTTACAATTATGACGATTTTTATCCCAGTGCTCATCAGCCAGCTATTATGATAAGTAATTTAAAAGAATTTCTTGACATCCCTTGCTTAGGGTTAATGTTTTATTTTACTGATGCATGTTCTTTGCTACTAGTTGCTGTTAGCCATCAAAAGGAGGCTTGATGAATTAAAAAAGATGAATTATTCCTTTACTTATTTGCTCTTTGCCTAATAACTCTTGCTAATTTTAATGGGTTTTGACGTGCTAAAATGATCTCCTGAGAACAGTTCAGTAATTGCAAAGCACGTTAGGATAACAAGTTGTTACGCCATCTTGAGTCCCTAAGAGAGGCAGGCTTAGCAGGGCAGAAGTGCAGAAAGACCAGCCCATTAGGCTGAAATTTTACCTGAGATGTGTGCATGTGAACCTTCACTCAGGCTGAGGCGGCTGAAGGGAAGGAGAAGACATCTCAGTACAGGACCTGGCAGGCCGATTGAAATGAGGGCCATCTGGCTCCTCTCACGGATGCCAGGTGAGCAGTGTGCAGAGAGGAAAGCATGGTGTTGACTTCTGTTTCGTTGCGGACTTTCAGAGCTTGAGGGAATCATCGCTTCTCTGAACCACATGGTGGAGCACAGCCTTCACCCATCTCTCTCTTCTGCCTTTGGCAAACTGGCAGAGCGGTGGGCAACTCAAAAAAACAAAAACAAAAACAAAAACAAAACATGAGAGGGCCAAGAGATAGGATGTGATATGTTAGGTTTTTTACTTTTAAAAATATTTTAGGGGCCGGCCCCTGGCCGAGTGGTTAAGTTTGCATGCTCTGCTTCGGCGGCCCAGGGTTTCACCACTTGGAATCCTGGGTATGGACATGGCACCGCTGGTCAGGCCATGCTGAGGCGGCGTCCCACGTGCCACAACTAGAAGGACCCACAACTAGAAATACACAACTGTGTACCAGGGGGCTTTGGGAGAAAAAGGAAAAATAAAATCTTTAAAAATATATATACATATTTTAATAGTACAACTTTGCCAACTCCTCCACTGCCAACTCCCAGATTCTACCCTTGACCCTCATGCAAAACTGAGCTCTAAATATTTAAATTTAAAGCTAAAATGAGAATTGGGGAGATAGTTTGCCTGTAAAAATATGGTTAAAATTTTTTTTGCTATTTCTTTTAATCCTTTGATACTTATGCATATCTTAAGAATTATTAGAAGGGAAAATTTAATATTTTATTTTCCAAATTAAAGAGTTGTATTCCGCTGCCATTAAGATGCCCTAGGCTTTGCTTTATTGTATCATTAATTAGGGCTTTGAATGGTCGAAGGGACTTATTCAGTGTGCATGTATCTTGCAACACACAAGAGGCATATATTAGTGAAAGACTAAAACATACCCGGGAGTCCCTTCTTGCCATATTAAAACATTTATAAATGGGACTTTAATTTAAAGTGCTGCTAAAATGAAAGTGAAATGCTATATTGATTCTCAGGCCAGATGCTCTTTAGAAAATGCAGTGTGTGTATTATTCCCACTCCAAATTATAACTTCAATTCTGACCTGGATGTACTCAAAGATAATTCTCTGATGCTCAGATGCGAGCACGTAAGGAAATTAAACTAAAGATTCCTAGGATGACGTTTTGTACACTAGGTGGCAGACGGTTTCTAGGAATATCCCTCTTGTACCAGATAACATAGTTTTGCTTAGCTTTACAACTGAAGACAAAATTCATTAAAATTTTGCTCTTCAATAGTGGACTAAGGTTCTCCTTTTTACTAATATATGGGGAAATATTTAGTGAAATTTAAAATGCATGTTTTGTTTTGTGTGAATTCTTAAGGAATGCAATACATTTTCTCTTTAGTGAATTAGTTTTTCTCTATACAATAGCAAAAATAAGGTTTTGTTCTTAATTTTTTATTTAATTTTATATTACTTTGTTCAATTTCATTTTATCTTTATTTTAAATTTTACTTTAAAACAACTAAAAATCCATTCTTAAGTAGCAAAGTTCAAATGAGTGCATGACAGAGGAAAATGCCTCACATTCTTACAATACTTATTTTTATTTTATTGATTGTTTTTGAGGAAGATTAGCCCTGACCTAACATCTGCTGCCAATCCTCCTCTCTTTGATGAGGAAGATTGGCCCTGAGCTAACATCCCTGTCCATCTTCCTCTATTTTATATGTGGGATGCCTGCCACAGCATGGCTTGACAAGTGGTGCGTAGATCCACACCCGGGGTCTGGGCTGGCGAACCCCAGGCCGCCGAAGGAGAAGATGAGAACTTAAGCGCTGTGCCCCCGGGCCGGCCCCACCTCTTTATTTTTTAGACATTTCACGTGGATTATTTTTTTGGAGCCTTGAAATAATCTTGTGATGTACTATCCCACTTTGACCGAACAGGAAATAAAGTTTAGATAAGGTGGGTAACTTCTCCAAGATTCCATGGTAAATTGCAGAAGTAGACCCAAAATGCCGCTTCCATTTTTTTTTTAGTTCCTGGTTTCTGCTTGAGCACAAGAAAACTCACCATCAATAGAAAATTTAACTAAAAATGAGCTAGGAGCCGTAATTATATTAATTAAAGGCAGTGGGAAATGGAAGTTCGATATTTTTTGTTAAAGCTGGCTTATATACACTATGTAGTAGGAAAAGGGGAGAAAGAAGCCAAACAAATGAACGGCCTTATTTAAAAATATTACTAGAAGCACCCCAAATTATCTGAATTTTATACTACATCAAAAGGTTTATCTGCATCATTTTGGTAGAAGTATTTATTGTAGGGTTTCAGTGCATTCAATGCATGTTCTTTTTCCAGGTGTTCAAAGAGAAGTGTACTTTTTGTAATAGATCAGTGTTTCTCCAAGACTGCTTCTCAGCCCAACTAATATCAGATTCACTTAGAGTTTACTAACACACAGACCTCCAGGTCCTACTCTAAACCTATTTAATCATAGCCATTGGAAATTGACCCAGTTATTTTCAATTTTAAAAAGCACCCAAGCTGTGACCACTTAGTTTTGAGAAGCAATAGATTTGACTTTTTTTGATGTACTGCAGAGACAAGTCGAAGTTATCTAAACAGGGTTATAATCACCCCAAGTATCCTTCTCAAATATCATAAATTATCACATAAATTGTATTCCATGTGGAAAGAGGAGATTACATAATAAATTAATAAGTGATTTAGACTTGTAAACAAAAGAAATGGCACACACACACACAGACACATACATAGAGGAGGTACATTGCAATGGAAGGATTGCTGGGTAAATGGCTGTAAATGTCCTCAGTCAAATATTAGTGAATAAGGCAATATTATCCTTTGGAAAATAATTTGAGAAATACCACTAATTTGGTTTCTGCTACTGATTTTTACCTCTGATTCCTAAGTGATCTTAGAACTAGTCATTTTACTTCCCTGCATTTGTTTTAGTGTAAATTTGGCAGATTTAATTACTGGTGGTATGAATAGTATTTTTGAGGGATAACAATCTGTTATGCATTTTAGTGAATAATTATAAATGCACATATGTCAAATAAATTGATCAGCCAAATGATATAGGCATGAATGTAAAGGAAATCAATCAAATGGAAGATCAATTGTATAAAGAAATATTTTCCAGAATTGTTTTGGGAGACATTCAGAGGAGCAACAAGGAAAAGAAAAGTTTCAAATAGTTTTGGAGATGATACATTTTTTAAAAATATTAAGTACATTTTTGTTTCTTTTTAACCACAAGATTCCTTAGAGCAATTAATAGGCCAATGTACAGTGAATTCCTTGGAGGCAGTTGTATAATTCACTGAGATGTGCTGTTTCATGACTTCAGAGTTGACATAATAGCCCAGGAGGTCCTAAATACAATAGGAAAGAAAGAGGAGTGCCCCCAAATCATTGGTTATTGGTTATAGCTCTGCTGGCCCTGATTTTCTGCCTTCCTCTCTTTGTCATTATTATGGATTCTGATACATTCCATCTATTGAGAGCTCAGCTCTCTGTTTGCACCTTTGAACTGACACTGAGCTCATGGACTCTGATTAGTTCTCTTGCAATTTCCTAGATGCCTCTCACCTGCCTGTCTGAAATCTCATGACTTTGTGACAGCTCCTTGCTATCTGGATTGCTATCCATGATTCAAAGACAGAGATGGCAAAATGGGAAGTCTGGATCAGCTAAGTCATACGACAAAAGAGAATATTGAAAATATTATACTCACATGTTCTTTTCTATTGACCCCTGCCCATGAAACCTTGCATTGTTATAATGATTCCTTAAAACCTCTCTGATTCTTACTGGGTCCCCAGACCTAAATTTTGCAGAGTGGTACCTTCATGCTTCTGCTTAGGATGTGACGTGCCACCAGGGGAGCCTGAGGTAGCTCCCCTCCTGGAAATATTCATGGAAATACGAGTAAAATTAAAAATTCCACACAGCAGTAAACCACTTCAGAGCCAGGGCTAGCATTATTTTATATCTCTGTTTTCCAGTCTTTAGCTTTTCAGCTCTTACCTAACACAAAGAAGGGCTTCAGAAACTCTGTTAGAGGAATTGATTAGAAAATATAGATAAATTAATTGAAAGCAATGGCTAGAGTAAATTATATAATCATGTCTAGTTGTCAACAATGCAAACTGTATATGCTGAAGGACATGGTCTAAGATTTAATTTTTAAGGTCAAAAAAAGGGTATCTTCACTATATCTCTAAAGAACATGATTAAACCCTCATCTATTTCTGTACCTGTTTAATGTTCTTTGCCATTATACTTGTGCATTGTCAGATACTTTAAACTTACAGTTATTCACTTAGAGTTTTGCATCTTTAATCTGGTGCTTTACTGTCAGTATTCAACAGTTATTTTAGCTGATACTGAAATATTTTACATCCACTGCTGTTTAATCACGATAGTTATCCTGTCTGCAGAGTTTCCAATGACAGAGGACGACTTTATGACTTGTCAGTCATAAAGCTGGTGATGAATTAAGTTTCTCCTGACACTAGTTTGGCTAACAAATAAGTGAGAGTTCTTTTACATTTTCTTTGCCTTGCTTCACCCAATGTCAAAACTGTAAGTAACCCATCCACTGGCTGATCTTTGATTTGGTGAAACTATAATTGTCTTGTTGGTTGTGGCTCAGTTCAAGAAAAAATATGGAATCAAACAGAATCTCAGATCAGATGAATTCCTCAGCTGTATTGCTTACTTTTGCTTATTATGGAATTAACTTGGAGTTTAGTATCCTTTTTTGATTTCCTTAGAATATGTTACAATAATCGAGTTCATTTTCCCACACATAAAATTCCCATCTTCTGCTTTGTTTTTTTATAAAGAAAACTTTTAGCACAGAATGCATACGTCCCAAAGACATAGTGAAACATATATTAAATATCCTATACTGAATATATATTTCATATATATATATGAAAAAGTATTATGCATACATGACAAAAATAAAGTAGAAAACAACTTTTATAATATCAATCTGGTCTTTGTTAAGAAGCAGACATCAAGAAATAGTTCATTAGTTTTTCAGGTGTATATGCCTATGAACCTTTCGGGAAGGTTATGGTGTGAAATCTCAGCAGAGATGCAGATTTTTATCAGAGAATTATGTGCAATTAAAAAATAAAACTTTATTTAATGGATGGTGGTGTATAATTTTCCTAAATTGTTCTGTTCCAAGGGACAAAGTCATATTTTATTCTGCACTGAAACTAACAGAAGTTTGGAGATAATTCAGAAGGTAATAAAACAATTTTTGTCAGGGAATTAATCGCCGTCACAAGAAAGGACTAAATCTAGTGTTGTGAGTTTATCACATATGATGACTGAGCTCTGAGACCTCCTTTTTCCTCATCTCTTGGTAGGATAGCAAATGACAATTATGGATTGTTCATTACGTTCTAGAATTTCTGTTAGATATTTAGTATAAGTTATATTACTTAATGCTTCCTCCAAGTCAAAGAGACATTTATTATGTCCCCTATTTTGCACATTAGGTCACAAAATTTAGAGATTCAGTCATTTACTGAGCATTAGAAAGCCAGTGAATGGTTGAGTTTCAATTTAAATCCAAATGTCAACTACAAAACCAGTGTTATTTCTATAAACTCTACAGTTCTGTAGTTAGAACCATCATTCAGTTACTAGCTCCTTTAATTTCATCTTGTAACCACTACTCACCTAATACCACAAACAAAAAGCAACTTTATATTTAAAGTACTTTTGAGAGATTACGTCTTTTAAAAATGTCATAGTGTGTCATTTATTTCTCTGTTACAAATTGCCTCGAATAAAATGCTTATGGGCAAAACAAAATCATTACTGCTATCCACTAAAGTATGGATGGTGTTAAATAATCATATTCCAAATAGGAAGCCCCAAAATGTTATCTCTGTGTGTGAATCTATATGTAAAAGACAGATGCACATTCATTCCATCTTCTTTCCTAAATGATGTGACTACATCACAGCCAGCATCTGAGTACATACTGAGACGCTTTCACTCCCACAGCATTTTCTCACTAGAACCACAGCGTGGAGCTGCGATGCAAATGAGTCAGACCTAACACTCCGAGACAGTTTGCTGAGTCTAATGAAACAAAACAGATCACACAGACTGTGAATAAAAGGGAAGTGCAGCACCTGAAAGCTTGCTTTATGAGCTGAATTGGAAAGATCTGTACTTTCAATGAAGAAAATATTTATGAATGTATTGCCTGAGATGAAATTAACTAGCGTAGACTCAGTTTAATGCTTGTAGAAGTCTAGGTTGTCCATACAAAAATGTTGCTTTTGAGTCTATTAAATTTTCCTTTTCTATTTCTTACTGTGAAGTCAGGCCCTTCTATATTCATATGCCCTTTTTTTTAAAAAAAAAAATATGCATTTTTGTTGCTTTGAAACTATAGAATAGAGGAAAACTGCTAGAAATATGAAAAAATAAGAAACTTCAAAATATTGTTTATAGGAAAAATATTTATGAAGTGTTGTAACACCAGCTAATTTATACTCTGTAGCAAACTTGTGAAGTGGTTTGAACATATATTATTACTCGTGTTTTCCAATTGGGGGAACAAGGCCCAGAAAGTTTAAATAAATTGCCCAAATTTAAATCTAGTAGTAGAATCAACTTTAAGGTCCAATTTTCCCCTTCTAATTCCAGCATTTCTTCCATTTTTGTTTGGTAGATTGTCCAATATTCCATAGTTTGCTGTGTTGTTTGAGTTCCTCTTCTGTTGTGATTTATTGCCCCTTCCAGCATTCCTGTCCTGTTCACCAGCAGATAGAGAGGCTAACTTAATTTCTGTTACTTCTATTTCACCAATCACTTTCTTGTTATAAAATGTAAACATCCATCGCAGAAATGGAGCCAGGGGTTGAACAATCAGAAAGCCCTTACTTTTATTATTTCTCTCCTAGTTTCTAAGAATATATTGGTAAAAATATCTTGACCTCTTTGATTGCTGTCAAGAAATACAGAGCCCAAATGAAGTCCATATTCATTATCTCCCACGTATGTTTTGCTTGTTAAAAATATATTTTGTACAGTGTAAGACCAAAGTGTGATATAGCTGCCACATTTCTGTGATTTGAGGCATTTCAATCTGTAGATATGTATATTCATTCTTTAAACCTGAAAATATTCTGATGCTTGTGACCTCTTGTGGTTTGTGCAGGTCTGGTTAGACCCTCTTGCAGTTACATGATGAATATTGAAAGGAGCTTTTTGACACATGTAAAACAGGGTTTGTGTGTGCATGTTTATTCTTGTAATTTTTTTTTCTAGTCCAAGAAACCTCCTTTCTTTCTTCCTTTTTTTTCCCTTTCGAATTACTTTAATGCACCTGTTAGGATCCTGCTGAAATATCTCTTGCTTCTCTGGAGCTGTGAGGGGAGCTTTGTACCTTTGAAATTTTCATTAGCTTTTGACCGGCTGCCAAGATTTTGGCTGCTGTGGTGTGGTGCAGTGGGCTGCCAAGTCTCAAACTTGTTTAGCGTGACAGCAAGAACTCCAGAACTCACTAGAGTAAAGAGCATTTGCAGAACAGAATCATATTCTTTACTAGGGGGTTGATGCAAAGGTAGGGTTAGTCCTGGGCGATCCAGAAGCCACTAGGGTCAATATCAGAAGTGTCCTCACGCATGTTTTTCAGGTCAAGTGTAGGGTGTAGAGAGGAGGAGGAAGAGGAGGCCTGCCAAGTATTGGGTATAAAGGACAATATTTAGACAAAGTGCCAAGCGCTGACCTTATTCAAATTTCTCTCATTATCTCCTTTTTGTGTGAAAGCAAGACATCTTGGATTAGAAATAACCTAATTATTGATTTAGATTTAGAAAACAAAATTAATAAAAAAAAGTAGAGCATTTTTTCAGACTTAGCTAATTCAGCATTTAAAATACCTCCTCCCCCCAAAGTTAAATCCTATCAATATGTACACTGGTTTTGATAAGATAATCAATATGTAGGCTGAGATTTCTAGATTATCTTGATTGAAAGGTTTAATATGGCTTCCAGAGATACCTCTAAGTACTCTTGAAATTTTATCACATGTGCATCTCTATTTGTATCTATTTCTCTATATGTCTCTCTCTGTATATATAGATCCATATCTATCTGCCTAGCTCTCATTTATAGGCTTTGTAAATTCAGTTTTAACAGGGTATATATGACAAAGGAACCTGACATCATAACATTCAGTATTTTTACTAATATAATATTGAAATTCATTCTTGAGTTGTTGGAATGCAATAGTTTTTTGCTTGTGTCCTACTGCCACTGCATTTGTTGACTGAATGCTATTATACATGAGGATGGCTAACACCCAGGGTCTGCTTTTCGCTATGGTATGCATTTGGAAGATTTCAAGAATATTATAGACAGTGTTTGCGTTCCAATTATCTTAAATGCTAATTTTAAAACACCAGCAAAAGCGAGCATGCAATAGCGTAACTAGAAAGGCTACCCCCTTCATTGAAGAGAGACCAGAGCAGACCACAGCATTCATTCATTGCCTTTGGTGGATAAGTGGGGGAAAGCAATGCAACTCCATCTACTCCACTATTTTCCTTGAATTATTTTAAAACTTGTATTTTTATAATATTGTTTCCACAAAAAATTGATATAGATGGTGAAATAGGTAATGTGCTGGCCCCACAGGCACGTGAATCGTCTGACCTAAGGTAATGAAAATCTGGACCTTATGATTCCTAAGTGAGCATGAAGTGCTGCATCTTCCAGCTGCTGTCAACAGGCTGGCTCTGGCTCTAGCCGTGCCTCCTCACGCTGTTTGGGAGCTGATTTCTCACTTAAGACTAAAACAGTAGTGACTCCACCTAGATTTGTGTTTTTTCACTCAGTTTCCATTTAAATAGAATAGATTTTTTTTCACGAGTTAGAAATGTTGTATTTTTCCTAAAGCAAACAATAATTCAAGTAAGATGCCTCTTTTCTCCTCCTCTTTCTTTTCTTTCTCTTCCTCCACTTCTTCTTCCTTTTCTCATCCCTCTCCTCCCTCCCACGTCCTCTACCACCATGAGAGCACATCATGAAATACTTGTTGAGTCCTTAGTTGATTATGTCAGGACAGCAAAGGAGTATAACTCATTGCCTCCTTCCTCCAGAAGCTTACCTAGGTAAATAGCGTTACACAGTGTGAGTGCTCTGGTCCTCAGAGAGATAAGAGGGAGGGATAAACAAGGGCTAAATTAGTCAGAAAGGGCTTCATTTAATAAATATTTAATGATGATTTACTGTGTGTAATTTATTTGTGTTTGACTGTACCGCCTCCCACACTCACCCTTCTGCTACTGTAAGCTCTTTATGGTCAAGGACTGCATTGTATTGTTCAAATTTGTGTGCCCTCTGCCTATGACACACTGGTGGGCATTGGAGAGTATTTGTTGAATGAATGCATGCATATGCAATGAATTCATAAATGAATGGCTATCAGAGAATTGTAGGAGACGATTCTTTCTTCCCTTGATAGACAAATAGAATGAGTTAGAGGAGAAATAAAGGTGTGATGGATTTAGTTTCAGAGAAGGAAAAGATTCTGTCATTTTGGGATTACTCATTGCTGGTTCCTAGTCTGTCTAGTTAAAGAAAGGGTGAATTCACCCAGCATTGAAATCAAAGGGAAGATAATTAACTGCTTAGTCATTTATATGCCTTCATCCCAGGAACCAGCTGTTTCCTGGATCATGTTTTATTACAAGTTTTATTTATAGTATGTTTTGCAGGAAAAACATCCGGTGCAGCAGAGCTCAGCAGTTGGTGTGTAATAATGCATATTTTAAAGTTATAGAGAAGACACTTTCTGTGAGTTACCCTAGAAAATTGAGGGTGCCAGATCCTCTCACCTCTTTTTAGAACTGTGGAGTAGTTCCCCTGGGGTTTGTGGTTGTGGTAGAATGGAAGGAGGATGAGTCTGGAGGTTAGATAGCGCGGATCTGAATCCCTACTCTCCCACTTTTGAGCGATGTGGCCTTGGTACATTAACTTGGGTTTAGCTCAGTGAAAACTTGCCTCACAGGGTGAGGAGGTGTGAGAATTAAAGGATAAAAAGAGGTCAGGTGCATGTACTCAGCACTTATCTCTTTCTTTCCTCATCTCTCCTGTATGAATAATTTTCGTTCTGGAAGTCTGCTCACACAGTTTAGGAACTAACTCAATTGGATTTATTTACCTGTGCAAATTTTGAATTTTAGCTTGATTTAAAGTACTTTTTGGGGAGGCTTATATCATATACCTATTCCATTTTATTTTGTAATTTACCCCAAAATACCAAAATTTAATGCCATCTCTAGATATATTGTTCTACATTTAAGCATAGGCATTGAACTCCCTTGGATTAAAAATTCATAGATTTCCCATTGCGTTTTCACAGTACATAACTGGAATGAATTGTTTTAGAATATATTGTAGCCCCAAAATAACAGATATTATAAAATTTAAAGAAAGTAAGAACTTCATCTTTTGGAATCCTTGCTTATAAGCATTTACTTTGAATCTTTTCAGAGAAACTCATGGAAACATACACTCACGTCTGTAGGTGGCACCATTGCACCAGCTAGAATAAGCTGTAATTAAGTATGCGAATTCCCTCCCAGAACAACCAGACTGTTTAGTGTCAAGTGCATGCTTAAGAAGCCAGGATACCAGTTTTTAGAATTGGAAAAGGATGTGTGGGAAGAAGATATACATTTTTTGAAAAAAAGAAGTGAAAAATCACGTGCAACCTGATGGGATCTATAATAATTGTTTTCATTTTTAAAAAGTATTTTAGAGGAGAAAGGAGAAGTTGATAAAAGGTCCAGATGGAAGACTTCACTTTTATTTTCTGGAAACATTTAATTAAACTACAGAGGACCAAAAGTTGTTGACCTTACACTGATCAATGTCATTCCTAAGCCACCCAAAGTAAAATTCTGCAATGTCCACTATTTCTTCAACATACTTTATGTGATAAAGAGCTTTTTGTGCATATTCTTTTTCATTTTCTTATGACTAGTTTTCTTCTGGTTTAGGTAAGCTGTTCACTTATTTTTTTCTTTGTTAAAATCTGTGATTGGCTTTATATGTTTGTAATTCTAACCAGGATAATACTATTTCATTTTTCACATACACTTTTGTGGTTTATGAATCATTAAGGGAAATTTCACCTAAAAGGGTGTTTCGTAACCTGACTATTGTGATACATTATTGAAATAAACTGTGCAGTCTTGCAGTGGAAATCAGCATCTGGGGAATAGTGTTGTCAAACACAATTGATTTGTGACATGGGCAAGTTGTTTCTTTGTTGTTCTAAATGGCAGTTGATGGAGAGAAATTTGAAGACAAGCACCATATTGTTTGCTCCTGATATCTGTAAATTTTTTATTTGTTCATTGTTTGGTACCAGAATGTCCAGTGGCATGCACAGTATAACTGCTGGGCCATATCCACTTTCAGCACATCACACTGGGACAAATATTGCATCAGACCTCATTGATACAAATAGCAAACTGCACTCAACCTTTCGGCTCTCTTTTTATTATGATTAATAGTACTTATATATAATTGATATTGTTAAAATGATCCTAATAAAGTGATTTTTACATAAAAGTGATCATAGTTATAATTATGGGAATGTTATAGTTATACGATTATTTATATTATTAAATATGACACATGGCATAAATGTGCATATATGTGCAATTTAATGAGTTCATATAAAGTGAACCTAATGTAAACTCTATCAAATCAGAAGATAGTATTTTGCCAGCATTGTGGAAACATCCCCACCAGGAAACATGGGCTGCTTGCCAGATTGCAAAACTGCTCTGTTTCCCCGGATGTAACCAATATTCCTAACTTTACTGAGAATTGTTCTCTTGCATTTCAAAATAAATATAGTTTTCGTCTGTATATGCATCCTCAAATAACAGAGTGTTGCCTGTTTTTGAACAGGTATCATACCGTATGTATTATTTTATGTCTGACATCTGATGCTCAATATTACGTTTGTAAGAGCCATCTATTTTAATATGTGCAGCCATGGTTTATTCATTTTAATTGCTGAATATTTTATGACTATAAAACAATGTATTGATCTATTCTACTGCTGATGGACATTTGGGTGTTTCCATGTTGGGGCTATTAAGGACAATGCTGCCAAGAGCTGTCTTGTGTCTATATATATGTATACTGTTGCACACGTGTATGTTTCTCAACAGTGTATACTGAGGAGTGAAATTGCTGGGTCGTAAGTTTTTCATACTCTGAGACTTACTAGATAATGCCACATGGCATTTCAATACCAACAATATATACTCCCCCCGGCATGCAATGAGACTTCTTTGTAGTGGTGTCTTGTTGTCGTTTACATTTCTCTCATTACCGATGGTTACTGGCTGTTTGTGTTCCCTCTTTGTAAAGTGCCCATTTTTTACCCAGGTTGGCATGTCTTTTCCTTTATACTTGGAGGAGTTTTTGTGGTTGTTATTGCTGTTTTTGTTTTTCTAGTCTCTCTTTAATTGTATGTTTAAAAAACTTCTTCCAGATAGTGGTTTGTATTTTCACTATCGTGATGGTTAATTTTGACGCACAGATGTTCTCGATTTTCATATGGTCAACTTTATTGATCATTTACTTTATGATTAGTGCTTTGTGGTTTAAAAAATGAGTCCTTATCTTGGGAAATAACAATATGCACTTGAAAAATTTTTTCAAAATATTACGGCTACGTATTTCACATAAAGGTGCACCTAGACCTGAATTCTATACACAGGGCCACGTAAGTCCCATTTCTTTATTTTCTATTTAAATAAATTCCCACTTGTCTCTAAACCATTTTCTGCAAAGCCTGTTTTTCTCCACTACTCTGCACTGCTGAATATCTCATTTATCAGGTGTCCATAAATAAGTAGGTCTGTTTCTGAGCTTTTTATTCTGTTCCATTGGTCCAAGTGTCTATCCTTGTGCCAATACTGTAGTTTGTTAATTAGTGGATCTTTACAATAAGTCTTTTTTTCTGCTTGAGCCTTGTTCTTCATGAATGTTTTATCGCTTGCGGTTGCAAATATATTTTAAAATAAGTTTGTCAAAGTCCACCAAATTTATTGGAATTTTTAATGGGATTATCTCGCATTCACATCTTTACAAGATTTCAGCTTTCAACGATGAACACGGTATATGTCTCGATTAAACCCTTGCAATTTCTTTAATGTTTCTCAGTAAAATTTTATAATTTTCTCAATGAAGTCTTACGTATGTAGTTATTCCCAAAATATCTAAATTGATTGATGCTACTATAATTCATTAGAACTCTGTTTTCCTTATCATTGCTGGTAAATAGGAATGTAAGTTATTTTGTATGCCAATTTTATATCTGACAACCTTGTAGAACTCCTTAATTGATTCTAGAAATGTACTTGTAAGTTCTTTTGTATATGATAGCATTATCTTGGAAAAGGTCATTTTTTTCCTTTCTGATCTTTATCCATTTTATTTATTTTTTTGCCTTCCTGCATTGTCTAAAACTTCTCTAATGTTGGATGCAAGTGGAGATAATGGTTCTCTCATCTTGATTTCAGAATCATAGTGATAGTTTTAGTTATTCACCAATAAATGTGAGATGTTCTGTACATTTCACATATCTTATTTCAGGTAAAGAGATTCTTTTCTATTCTTAGTTTGCTAAGAATTTTTATAATGAATTGATATTGAATTTTATCAGATAGATTTTCTTAATGTATTATGATGATCGTGTGATTTTTTTCTAATCTGTCAATATAATTAATTATACTAATTGATTGCTAACTAATCTTCTTTCCTAGACTACATCCAACTTAGACATCACATGTGGTCTTTTATGTACTTTGCTGAAGTCAATGTGTTAATACATTTATGGGATTTTTGTATTTCTGGCTATGAGTGGGGACTGGCCTGAAGTTTTTAAATATGCAAAAAAATGGGAATTAAATTAAAAATCAAGGTGTAATGTGTGATATACAAGCAAAATAGAAAATATTTTCTTTAGTTGTGAAATTCTCTATTTTTTCCTAGTAAATAAAAAAAGGTGTTATGGGGATACTAATACTATCTTGTAATTCTAAAGATTTATATAAGTTGCCTCACTGGCAATATTCACAAAGTATGTTCAAGTGTGAAATTTAATGCTTTATTTCTTATCTCATCCAGAACTTGTGTCTTTCTATATGCATGGCTTCAGAGGAAAGTGAGGCAAATTAAATTCCATCCTCTCCCACTCTTCCAAAAATAATCAGTTGGAACTCATCAGCATCCAAGTTTCGTTGTCCTTTTTTTTCCTGACAAATGAGTCAGGTACTCAAGTGCTATAAAACAGCTCAAGTTGATGATTCATGGCTTGAGTTGACAGTGACATGAGTGACTTCTGATATTGGGATGTCTGGAAACTACATACTTGTTGTTCATTTGTGGTTTGAGAAAGACATCTACGAAATCCCACTCTGTGTCCTACCAATTCAGTTACACTTGTACTCTGCTGTGTGGACAGAGCACCGGCAGAGAATTAATATTTCCCAAGAAAGTCGTAAAGCACGAAAGGAATATAAGATGGAGCCTTTTCCTCTTAAAAATATTAAAAATGTATTAGAGATAAATGATACCTATATAAAACATTTTTACCGTGGTGTAAAATAGTATGTGATCTCTTTCCAAAACCAATAATACAGCAAACAAATATTTTACAGTTCAGCAAAGGGAAAGATTTGTTATAAGAGATAGGACTTGAACTAAGATTTTTTGGATTTGTTTGAGAAGATAGATGTAAGAGGACAGTAGAAATATGGGTTAGAGTATAAATAATATTTCCTTTTCTCCTCTCATTGTAAATCTTTGAAATCTTCAAAGGAAGAGTATACCTAATAACCAACATATTGAGTGATTGCTAATGTCTCAGCCCTGTTCTAGCCTTTACAGGTATTATTTCCTTTGAGCAACACTACAAGGTAGCACTATTACAGATGAAGAAACAGGAATAGAGATCTCAAGGAAACTTGCCAAATGCCAGGCAAGTGCTAAAGGATGATGGAGAGTTGATTCCAGGGAGCCACCTCAAACACTGATGCTCTGAGCTATCATGATATATTCCTGCTAAATGGTGATCATGACAAAAAGAAAATTTTGTTGTCGAAGGAGAATGAAAACAATAATCATAGGCTCCTCAAATCTAGAATGTTCCAACACTCACTCTCTCAAAATCACCTGATTCTGACCCTAAAACTAGGTAGCTCTCCTGTTAAAAGTTTTAGAAACTTCATGTTAGGAGATATATACATATATATTAAATCAAAGATCTTTTTCAGCTTAATGTTATTCCCTCGTGTGTATGAAGTTTTCATAGGGTCATTAGCATTCATAGAATCATTTATTTAAACAAAGACAGAATTCCTGAAATGTTTAGTTTCTGACATCTACTAAACCAATGTAGAGACTGGAGTCAGTATTGTAAGGGGATGAAGGTAGAAAGCTAAGAAGGAAAGGGATGAAAGAACAAACTCTGTTAATGGAAGTAGCACTTTCTACAGGTTTAAATTGCTAAGTTATGAAAAAGTGGGAGCGAAGGAAATGTGTTCCATCACCCGGTCCTTTCAGTGGGCATAGTCAAAAGTTTTATATGTTATGCCACTAAGCCTCAAACTGCCAATACATGGAAAAGAACTATCATGTGGACATCCCGTGGACTTAGAGGTTGACTTACCATTGCCTGTACCTGCATATGAAAATCACATCATTGGCAAAATATGTCCTTTCTGTTTATTTGATGTTCCACAGATATGAATTGTGACTCAACAGACCCCTCATAACAATCCTAAATTAGTGTGCAAAAACCAAAGAATGTAAGAAATTAAATGGATGCTCCCACTTCATCTTAGTCAAATAATTAAGTAATATCCTTCGATGTTAGAGATGGAGCTGAGACCAGAACTAGTTTCTTCTCACTCCCGGTCCATGATGTACCTTCTTTGCATCTTTTTTACTTTCTGAAAGTTGCAATGGATGGGTCATTTTGATCCCTAATCTTTTATGAATCTCTTAAAAATTATGACTCAAACTGTACAAAGCATCATAAATTGCATAAAAACACTTTGGAGCATAAAAGATGAGTACTTTTGAGAAGAATCCAGCATCATATCACTTGTTGTCCATTATCACTGTCTGTAATTGGGTCCCCATTCCCTTATTTGATTGCTGTTTCATTTCTGTTTAATCAGCCCTTTGAATATTTCCAGAACTGGTGTTTATAATCTTACATATAATATCTGACATTTATCCTTCTATTTCTAAGACCATTTTCCTAATGGCTGAACCCCTTTGAAATATGTACATTCTGCAGTTTTCTAATTGAGACCACTCTTATGGACATGTGGCCTGGTACAGACTGCATTAGCTAGGTAAAACAATAAGTCATCATATATGATTTAACAAAATCAATGCAGTTAAAACCTTCAGGGAAGGAATAAGACTCTGTAAGTCTAATTCCCTCTTCTCAATGCCTAAAACAATATGATATGGGATTATGTGCTATGTAAAAGGTTTTTGAGGAACATAAAACTACATTTTGGAACCAATCCAATAAAAATGAAATGAATGGATACAGAGGAAGACAGAAGGATCAAATTATAATTGAATTATGTTAGCAGGAAATTTTGAAGGAAGAAAATTAGGACATTAAGTTGAGGGAAGTAGAAGGAGAGAGACAGAGGAAAGGAGGTTCAGAAGGCATTTAGACACCACAGAGTTTTACTTATGAGTGTTATGACACTCAGCACTCACTATAGATTCATAGTAGTCCAATTTTGTAACATGGGGACGTGAAACGTGTTATACAGACTAAGGTTCTAATAGTATCTGTCTGAGAGACATAACAGTTGAAGTTGATAGATAAGTTACTTTAAGTTTTCTAAACTTTAGTCTCCTTATCTGTGAAAATGGAAGTCATATTTACAAAGTGTTTTGAAAATAAAATATTTAAAAATGCCTATCTCAGTGTTAGGTACATAGTACACCACCAATAAATGGTCACTCTCTTTCTCCTTCCCATTTTGTATTATTGGGATTATTTATCCAGCTGTAATACATCAAGTCTGGCATAAATATATCATGAGACAATTTTTAAAATTCTTTTGCAAGAACATTAAATTTTTAGTATCTTAGAATAAAATTCTATTTAATAGTTACTGTAAAGTCTAATATCTATTCAGTACTTTCTATGTATATCAGATATTCTGCATGAGATATCACATAATATCCTCACAGCAACTTTGTTATTACTATCATCCTCTTTTGTAGATTTGATCGTTACATATAGGAAGTAGGTGATGAGGCAGGATTAAAAACCAAGTTTGTCTGATGCTGAAGCCCATGACCTTAACCGCTAAAGTAAACTGCTTAATTAGTACTCATCAATCGTGTTAACATTTCAAAATTACAGGTTTAAGATGTATTTCTTTGAAGGGGGGATGGGTAGAAGGAATAACAATAGAGTATGGCATGATGGTGATTGGTTTTTACTCTGTTCTTAACTTTTTTTTTTTTTTTTGGTGAGGAAGATTGGCCCTGAGCTAACATCTGTTGCCAATCTTCCTCTTTTTGCTTGAGTAAGATTGTCCCTGAGCTAACGTCCATGCCAGTTTTCCTCTACTTTGTATATGGGATGCCACCACAGCATGGCTTGATGAGCAGAGTGTATTTCTGTGCCTAGGATTTGAACCCATGAACCCCAGGCCACCAAAGTGGAACATGGAAACTTAACCACTATGCCACCAGGCCAGCCCCTGTGGCTAACTTTTTGAACTTGCCCAAGCAGCAATATCTCTCAGCCTTACTTATTGTAATGTAAAATGGGATAGATGTGCTTACCTCCAATGTTATTTTTAGTCTTAAATGAAATTATATGCTTATGTGTGGTGTCCAAGCACGTGTGTCTGTATAGTGTATAGCATAGCAATATTCCTGGCAGAGTATGAAAAAGAGCTGCCAGTTTTTACAGACTGAAAATATTTGAATTATGATGAGTGAAATAAAAAATGAGCCAGTTGGTTCCAATTCCAGTAATGGCAGCAAGGCTGGAACTAAAAATTATAAACACTGGGGAAAATATAAAAACAGCTGTTTGAAGGTATAAGAAAATGATCAAAAGAAAGAAGAGACTGGCGGGGATTTGACCCTTAAAGGGGGAGAATTGTGCTGGGTGAGATTCATATTTACAAGAGTTTTTGTCAGAAGGTACTCCCATCTCACATGGCACTTAGTGGCTAGAACTCAACCCAAAAGCCACAGTCTTACTGGCTTGAAGAGTCAGATGATGAGGTTTGAGTCTCTAAGAGAGACTTGAAAGTGAGAGGGGATTCCAATAAGAGAGGAAACCACAGAGGGAAGAAATCTCAAATCTGCATATGAACTCTTCTTCAATCTTTGGCTCCCTCCTGAGCTGTGCTTGCATGAGGGAGACTCCAAACATCCCAGCATGACATCCAGCTGGAAGGCTACAAGAACTGAGTAGTGAGCTTAGCTGCTGTCCACCACGAGGGAGATAGCGCTGGGAGTCAGTCCAGCTAAGTAAACTCCTTGCCATAACTAAACCAGTGTTCTTCAGAGGAAGATAGCAGAATCCAGAGATCATAATATATCCACAAAGTTCAGTTTAAAATAAACAAACTACATGCAAAGAAATATGAGAAATAGGACCTAGAGTCAAGAGAAAAGACAGTTAGTATTAAATAAACCGTAAACTCAAGATGTCTACATGTTGCAAGCAGCAGATAAGGACTCAAAGCAACCATTTGAAATATGTTAGGCACATGAAGGAAAATGTGTTTATATTCAGAGAACAGATATGAAATATCTCTGTCTATCTATCTATCTACATATCAAGTGTAGCAAATGGAAATTGTAGAATTCAAAAATAAAATGTTTAAAAATAAACATTTACTAGGATGATTTTAATGATATTGCAGAAAGATTTGGAAAGAGTACATAAATTTAAATTTAAATCAATAACAATTATCTTAATTAAAGGAAAGAGAATTATTTAAAAACCCCAGAAGCTCAGGGACAGGTGGGGTCCTATTACGCACTTTGCCATACTTGTAATTGGAGATGCAGAAGAAGAGGAAAAATTATGAGGCAGAAAATATATTTGAAGAATTAATAGACAAGGATTTCTGAATGTGGTGAAAACCAAACAACTTTAAAGAACAGCATAGATCAGCAAACCGAAGCATGGTTAAAGAAACAAAAATGACCTAAAGGTATCAGAGCAAAACTGTCAAAAACCAAAGATGAACAGAAAAATTTGAAAGTAACCAGATTAAAAAAATGTGTTACATACTGGGTAATGATAATTACTTTTCTTCAGAAACAATATAAGACCAAAGACAATGGAAAGATATTTTTAAAGTATTATAAGAAAAATCATACCTGTCTAGCAAGAATTCTATAACCAATGAAATATATCCAAATAATTGGAGAAAAACACCATGTCTATGGATTGGAATACTCAATATTGTTAAGATGTCAATTCTTCCCCAAATTAATGTGTGGATTCAGTGCAATACCGATCAAAATATCGATGGCCTGTTTTATAGAAATGACGAATTGATTCAAAAATCTATATGGAAAGATGAAGGACATAGAATAACCAAAACAATATTGAAAATGATACCTATGATTGCAGAACTTACACTACCTGACATTAAAATTTAAATTAAAGCCACAGTATTCAAGACAGCATGGAATCGGCATTAGAATAGACAGATCACTGAAACAAAGAGTAGGGTCGATTAATTTTCAACATAGTTGCTAAAGTAATTCAATTGGTAAAGGAAACCATTGTCAACAAACACTTTTAAAACACTGTTCAATTGAATGTATATTTTTGTGTGCATTTGTATGTGTGTCACGCCATACACAAAAATCAATTCACGATGGATCACAGACTTAAACATAAACATAAAATCTATAAAGTTTTTTAAAAAATACAGAAGTATATCTTCTTAGGGCACAAAAAGCAATGTCATAACATTAAAAAATGCTATTAAAACTTTCTATTTGCTAGAAATGTTATTAAAAATTTTTAAATTGCATCTAAAGTAAATGTATGTTCATAAAAAAAAAGACTTATAAAGTGAGCACCATGCCATAAACTGGAATAAATATGTATGAAAACTGTATTGAGCAAATGTCTTGTATCTAGCATATAAAAGGAACTCGTGCAAATTAATAACAAAACAAGACAATCCAACGGAAGGGGTAAGACTTGAATAGACACTTAGTTCACAAAGGAAGAGATATGAACGGCCAATTAGCACATAAAAATGGCTCAAAATTATTAGTCATCGGGGAAATGTAAATCAAAACCATAATGAGATATCACTTCACACACGTTAGAAAGGCTAAATTTAAAAAGATTTACCAAACCAATTGTTGCTGAATGTGTGGAGTTACTCATGTGTTCTGATTGAAGTTAAGAATGCTATAATCACTCTGGAATGTGTTTTGACATTTTCTCATGAAGTTATACATACCCTTACTCATTCACTTGGCAATTATACCTCTAGAAATTTACCCAAGAGTTATGAAAATGTATCTCCATACAAACACTTGTTCATAAATATTCACAGCATCATTATTTTAAAAAGCCAAAGGTGCAAAAATGCAAATATCCATCAACAGTAAAAAGAATAAACAAATCCTGGTATAGTTATACAATGAATTCTATGTATTAATAGCAAGGAACAAAACTACTGATACATGCAACAACATGGCTGAATCTCAAAAGCGTCATGCTAAGTGAAAGAAGACAGGACAAGGAGTACATACTGTATGATTCCATTTATATGAAGTGTTCAAACATGGAAATATAATTTAATGCTGAAAAAATAGAACATTGATGCTTGGTGGAGAGTGGGCAAGTGAATTTTCTGGGGTGATGTTAATATTCTGTGTCTTGATAGGAGTATATATTGTGAAAGTATATGTTGGACAAAACTCATTGAATGGTATGTGGAATATTTGTGCATTTCACTGTACATGACCACTCGCCACTGCCTCCATCCCATCTTATACACACATAGTCAATAACTGTAAACAAATATTGAACACTCAATTAGTATTTTTTTTGTAGTGGCATGTAGCAGCAATCATGAAAACATTTTCTGGTATTTTAGTCTTTTTTTTTTTTTTTGATGAGGAAGATTGTCCCTGAGTTAACATCTGTGTGAATCTTCCTCTATTTTGTATGTGGGATGCTGCCACAGCATGGCTTGATGAGTGGCGTGTAGGTCTGCACCTGGTATCCGAACCCACAAGCCCTGGGCCACTGAAGTGCAGCATGCGAACTCAACCACTATGCCACTGGGCCAGCCCCACTGGTATTTTTGTCTTGATAAATGAATAAATACATTGAGGATAGTGGAAGCCAGTTCACAACTGTTAGATATTGTGATACTAATATGGAAAAGGGAAAGACTAAAATGGACTTTGTTTTATTGTACAGTATTGGAATTGGAAGTATAAGAATTAGTTCATTTTTTTAATATAGATAGATATACAGATATGTAGATGATAGACAGATACTCAGAAACACACACACTTTCTAGCTCTGTTTGTTGAGAGTACCTAGAAGCAATATCACATCAATAGCAATTGCCATTTCTATTGCCCAGATCCTAGTTTTTAACTATCATTCTCCAATAAAAGTAACCAGGGTTCCTTGGAAAACTGGAGGGTTCCAGGGTCTGGGCAGGGAAAGTATAAGATCAGCCTAGAGTATCTTGTGCTAGAAAGTAAAGAATTTCTCAAAGAGTGATAAAGACATGTTAAAAGCACCCGGGAACCAGATTGAAGAGGCTCCAAATGGACAAATCTAGTATAGTTTGTGTATCAGAAACAAGTAAAAATAGTAATAGATCAAATCCACTTAATAAAATGGGAATCTGTGAGTCCAAACTGGTATAAGTGAATGAATCAATAAATAGAAGAGAAGGAATAGCTCTTCCTTGCAATAGAATATCAACAAATAAATGTAGAAGAAATGAAGAGTTTGAAGATCACTGTGTTGTAGTATCATACTGTAATTGATTCAATCAAGAATTATCAATACGTGCTACAACTAGTGGGTAAAATTTTGATGAGGAGCATCATATTGACGTAGTGTCAAAGTATTTATTAATTACAAAAGAGACAAATATGAATTTTACAGTGGATAAATCTAGTGTACAGCACATCAATCCAATCATCAAAGTTATTATCATCAGTATTGGGATAAAATGACATCATATGCTTCCTGATACATACCTAGAAGGACACGTATTTCTTCTGTGGCATTCTTGCCAAAAAAACATAAACTTACTCTAATCATGTGAAAACAACAGTGAAACTCAACTTGAGGGGGGCTATAGCAAAGAAGTGGGCTGTACTCTTCAAACATTTCAGGGGGAAGAATGACAAAGAAAAGCTGAGAAACCCTTGCTTCCAGATTAAAGTGGACTAAAGAGATATGGCAGCTAAATACAGGATCCTAGATTTGATCCCGGACTGGGGAAAAAGAAAAGGTATGACGGAAATCATTGGGACAGAATTATATCAATGTTAAATTTCCTGATTTTGATCATTCTTGTGTGGCTAAATAAGAGACTTCCCTTGTTCTCAGGAAATAAACACTAAAGTGTGTGTATGTGGGAGAAATAATGAGAATGACAAATCAAATAGAGCAAAATGCAAATAATTAGTGAATCTTCTTAAAAGATCTTCTTAAAAGAATCTTTGCATAATTTTTGCAAATTTTCTACAAATTTTAAATAATATAAAAATAAATAGTTAAAAAAATGAAAATGCACACCAAACCTTTTCTGTGAGTATTTACATCTTGGTTCTGTTGCTGTGGAGAACCCTGACTATTAATCCCAACATTATGAAAAAAATATACTTACCTATTTAGGACATCAAAAATTATATTACGTTAATTAAATAGAGGAAATTAGCTAAAATATACTATGACAGAGGAAATGAAAAACTTTGATCGTAGATGTTTTAGATCTACAACTTCCTAGTGCCTCAAGAGCACCATTTACTAGTGTCTTAACCTACTGTGATTATGATGCTTCATAGTTTCTTTAAAGATTGAGACAAATGCATTTGAAGTGGTAGTGGAGGAGTGGTGAAGGAGGAAGCCACATGGAAGAAAATACTAATTACTAAGAACACATTCAAATATTGAATGTTACTATGTAGTCATTAGAAAAATATCGATAGTAAATATTCTTTTATTTATTTATATTTATTGATTTATGTATTTTTGCTTGAGGAAGATTCACTCTGAGCTAACGTCTGTGCCAGTCTTCCTTTGTTTTGTATGTGGGTCACTGCCATAGCATGGCCACTGACAAATGGTGTAGGTCTGAGCCCAGGAACCCAGCCCTGGCCACTGAAGCAGAGCCCACTGAACTGAACCACTAGGTCCTGGGGCCTGCACAGTAAATACTCTTTTGATGTTTTAATTAGAAAATATTGAATAGTGATATTATAATATAGGAGGTTCACATTATTATTGATATTATTAAATAGGAGATTGATACTATAATTATATTATTATTATTACGCCAACATCCAAGTAGTTATTTCTCAGGAAATCACCCAAGATGTATTTTGTGATTGATTTTGTTTTAGAAAAGACTCTTTGTGGTCATATTTACCACCGTATTTACATTCACATTCTTTATAATCCTTAATTTTATGCCAAGTGATAGATTTTTAATGACTGGAACAAAATATTCATATTCAAACCATCTTATTAACTACTTCAAAATATTTTTATTATGATCAAATAAGGAGGAAATCTGCTTTCATAATATATGTCAGTTAGATTGTTCAGTTTCCTAGAATAATTTGGCAAATATTTTACCAAGTTGAGTAGTTTGGAGGTTTTGAATACTTGAAGGCTTTTTGAATCCTTATATCAGAAATTAAAACTATAATATATGATAATTTGACATTTGAAATAAAATGTATTTGTTTCTTATTCCTGAGGCATATGTAAAATTTCCTAAATTGTTTTTATCTGTCATGAACTTCTTGAGAAATCAAATGAATGTCTAAATTGCTGTTTCTTAGAAACTCCTATTTTAAAAGAGGACCTTGTCAAGATCCCATTCTATATGGAAGCATGATTAACCAAAAACTTTTTGATTTTTATTGCCTTTCATGTGTGAGACTCAATTACGGTTCTATTATTGGGAATCAGAGAAGCTATTCCCTGAATGACCATATGGGTCAAGATCACCTTTATGCTTGTTAGAGAAGATGCTCATCCGGAGACCTTTAGCTTAATGACCCAGCTTCGTCTGCCTAAGTTACAGTCTGGGACAGCGGCAGGAACTTTTGAAGCTTCATTAGCCTTTTAGGCCACAGGGAAAACATTGAATTAACAAAGGAGAGAAAGAAACAAAATCTCCAGTCATGATCCCAAAGAAACCCTTTTCTTTTGGCTTTTCAGCATTCCTTAGCTGTGAACCACCACATTGAGTCATGTTTTGGTAAATTTCAAATAACTTCTGCTGTCATTTAACTTTACACCTGTCTAAATCTGTTAAACAGTAGTCCACAATAATAACTTTTGTGTAGTTAGACAATTACTATGCCATGCTCATCACACTCTGAAGTAGAATCACCTTCGCTGCAAAGTGGAATCTGGCTCTAATAAAACCGAGTGGATAGTCAGGGATTGAGAGGCTGAATCTCCACAGAGAAATGAGACACATCCATGAATTTGGATGTCGTGATGAAAGGTGGAAAATTGGCATGGATGAAGTCACCCAGCGAGAGTGTTTAGAATCAGAAATCTAGAAAGCTGAAGATATGACCTTTGAATCGCCAAAGCAGAGCAGCAGGAGAGGTGGTGGATGAACCTGGAGAGAATAATGTACTGAAACTAAGAGAGGGCACATCAACGGTAAAGTGACAAATGATGCAAGAGAGGCCAATTATCAGACATTTTTAAGAAAGTAGTTTAGTTTCGGCAATTAGAAGATCAGTAGATACCTCAGATGAGAAACATTTCAGTGATGATCTGTGGATTTTAAACTGGATAGTCATGAACTGAGGGATAAATAGGAGTTTTTTTTTTTTTTAAGACTTTGTTTTTAGAGCAGTTTTAGGTTCACAGCAAAATTAAGAGGAATTTACAGAGATTTCCCTTATGCCTCCTAACCCCACACATGCATAGCTTCCCCCATTATCAACATCCCCCACCAGAGTGGTGCATTTGTTACAATGGACAAACTGACATTGACACATCATCATTACCCAAAGTCCGTAGTTTACCATAGGTTTCACGCTTGGTGTATATTCTATGGTTTTGAACAAATGTATAATGATGTCAATCCATCATTATAGTATCATACAGGTAGTTTCACTGCTCTAAAAATACTCTGTGCTCCACCTATCTATTCCTCCAACCCTCCGCTAACTTCTAGCAACCACTGATCTTTTAACTGTCTCCATGGTTTTACCTTTTCCAGAATGTCATACAGTTGGAATCATACAGTATGTAGCCTTTTCAGATTGGCTTCTTTCACTTTAGGAATATGCATTTAAGTTTCCTCCATGCCTTTTCCTAGCTAGATAGCTCATTTCTTTTCAGTGCTGAATGATAGTCCATTATTTGTATCGCCACCATTTATTTATCCATTCATCTATTGAAGGGCATCTTGGTCTCTTCCAAGTTTTTGCAATTATGAATAAAGCTGCTATAAACATCCTTGTATAGGTTTGTGTGTGGACATTTTCAACTCCTTAGGATAAATGCCAGGGAGTGCAATTGCTAGATCATGTGGTAAGAGTATGTTTAGTTTTGTAAGAAACTGCCAAACTGTCTTCCAAAGTGGCTGCATCATTTTGCATTCCCACCAGCATCGTATGAGACTTCCGGTTGCTCCACATCCTCACCAGCATTTGGCGTTGTTAGTGTTCCAGATTTTGGCCATACTCAAAGGTGTGCAGTGGTGATAAATTGGAGTTTAATAAACAGTTGCAATTATAGTATGGTGGACTTTTATTTCAAGAATTTTACTGTGAAAGAAAAGTAAGAGATGGGGTGATAAATAGGGTTAGATTCAGCTAGTGCACAATGAAATGCCCATCTTTGTTGTCAAAATTTTGGAATTTTAACTTTTAAGATTTAAGAATTAATAACAATGGAAAATGTGGTAGACAGACACTGCCCAAGCTTTCCTAATGACCCCCGCCATCGCAGCTTTCCCAGAGACCACAAGAACTCAGTGACCTCCTAGCATCCAATAACTACAAGGACCACTTAGTTCAATGGGGTCTTCAGGCTCTGATTCAGGTTCTTGTGTGATTGGTGCCACACTGATTATTAAATAATTTTAATAACATGCCAAGAAGGAAACATTAGGTAAAAGGAGGTTGTGGTTTTTTTTGTTTGTCTTATTTTAAGAAAAGGGAGATTTATGCATATTTGCAGAGAGAAAGGATTGGGTAGAAATGTAAATGTTGAAATCAGGCAGAGACGGGGTGGGAGGAGAATCCAGTGTGCACAGAAGTGGACATTAGCCTTGAGTGTGGTGTAGTGGGCAGATAATCATTCCTCTGAGAGGGAAGAAAAGATTAGGAATGAATATGGACAATTTTGTCTCTTGGTAGGTAGGAAGGTGAAGAATTTCTTAGTCAGTATTTTTCCTGTAAATTAGGAGACATTGTTACCTCTCTGAGTCAAGGGTGGACAGTGAATCAAAAAGCTTAAGGAGAATGGTAAACATTTTCTATCAGTAGTGTAGACCACTACTCTTTCCACAGGCCTCCGATCATTGAAGAGATTTGAAGCTAGGGTTAAAACGCTAGTATGTGTTTCATTCCTTTCATTTTAAAAAATGTATCTCAAGAGCAGTCATGCTAACAACAAGAAATATAGCACGCCACCATGTTTCCCATACCTCTACATATGTATATACTCATAATAAGGTATTTGTTAATGATATTTATAAAAATGTGATTCTTCTATGTACTTCTCTTATTAAACTCTAATGTTTCTCTCTCATCATCCTGCAGTAGTCCTTCCAATAACTGCTGTGTAAATATCCCACTCATATTTTTTAGTGATTCTGTAGTAGTCAATAATATGCTTTTGCCAAGTTGATTCAGTCATTTCTTGCTTAATAAATATTTTTTTTTTGTTTTTTGTTTTTGTTTTTCTTGGCCCTACAAACAACATACAGTGAATAACAGTGTACATCTATACTGGAGTTTCTATAGAGATTGCTCAGATTTTTATATTTACATTCATATTGCTTGGACTTTTGATATTTTAATGCATTATTCTCCAAAGGGTTCTAACAATTTTCACCCCCACTGGCAATCTGTGAAAATACATTTCTTTGCATCCACAACAGCAACTAAACATCATTACTTTCTGGCTACCTTAGGGTAGAGGGCAGAAATGTGGGGGCATTAGTCCCCTTTTGTTTATATCTGATTGAAAGTTAATAAAAATTTCTTAAAAATTATCAAGTGAATTTTTTGGGAAGGGTTTCCTGGCTCTGTTATAGAGGATATAAGCTGCTTCAGACAATCCTTCCTCCAGTGCTTGGGGAGGACAGTCCAGTTTTTCTGTTTAGAAGCTAATGCATACACATTAGCCTACTGTGCTAGACTTGGCTGAAGTAAGAGCTTCAGAAATGCGTTCCAATTATTTCAACCCACAGTTTTGGAATCTATACCAAAATTCCCTATGTTTTGTTGCCCTGGAGTCTTAAAAATTCTTCCAGTTAATTAACCCCGCAGTAAGAGAATTACAAGTCCTCAGAAAAGGGTGGCCATGATTTCTTTTGAGATGGTATTATTCAGTATCATCAGAAAGTTCTCAAAACTTACTGAAACAAAGTTATACTCACCTGGTGAAAATGAGTAAGGTCTAATTTAGAGGTGATGATAACTGATGCCCTCTATCATGGTCTGATATTTGCTTTTTATAATTTCTGTCCTTCTAGATTCTTCTTTCTGTATGTGTTAGCAATAGTGAATTATTCATTTCTGAGATCTGTCATACATATACATTTCTTTCTGTAATAATTCAAGCCACTCTGTTGAATTAGAATTCCTTTCCCCCATCTCTGCCTGTGAAAGTCATATTCAAATGCCAGGACTCTGCTCAATGGCAACTCTTTCCTGAAGTGTTTCCCAAGTTTTTAAATTTATTACCCTCTTATCAATTAGATATTATATTTTGTATTATCATTATAATTACATATCACTGTCTCCCTTACTAGATTTTAGGAGTTTTGAGATCAGAAACTTTGTCTTATTCATCTTTCTGTTTAGCAACCATTTGTATTATCTGACATCTAGCACATATCTGACAATTCATCGCACATAGGAGATACTCAGTACCAGCTGAATGAATGGAAGTATGTGCAGATGATGGAGTAGGCTAGCTAAACCAGGTTAGGGAAGGTGCAGCTGTCAATGTCCATCGCTGGTTATAAATCTTGGGAAAACAGTGTTAAGGGCTTCAGGATATAATGAAGCATGCAGTGGGTCAGAACACCCTATCATAAAACCTTCTGAGAATAAAACAGACCAATAGATTACACACACAAAAAATGAGACTTCAAGGGAAACTGGCCTTGTTTGTTCGCCTCTCCTGAAAGCTAATCACATTTGGCCACGTGATTTCATATTTAAAATATATTTTCTATTTACACTATCCCATCTATGCAGTTGGAGGAATTTTACTTAATTTTTATAATTTTCAATACTAGTTACACAATGATTTGTAGATTCTTGGATTTATGCTTCTTAAAAGCACATTTAGATGCTTTTAAAATATTGACTAATATTCAAGTATCAATTTTAAACATTTGGGATATATTTCTGAATTAAGAGTAAATATTATATTGGTTACAAAAATTTCTGCTGGTAACAGCACAACGTGAGTCCGGAAAAGCGTACCTCGTTTTTCATGCTCGGGTAGTACCCTTTCTTTTATAAATTCTTTCATCTCATAACTATAGACACATCTCTGAGAACTAGAAAAAAATGCTATCATAATATTTTGAATTGATTATTATATACTACTTCTGGAATTGTAAAATATATATATTTTTTATTTTTAAAGAAGTGTGAAAGCCAGTCTGTGCAGATGCTAATACATACAGAACAATCCATATATGAATTCTGACGGAGCCTGGAGGGAAGAGTTTTTCACATAGACAGATGAATTAGGATACTTAGCTGACAGGGTCATCACTACATTTCTTATCGGAAAAATGGATTTCTACCGCAGGGCTGGAAAATATTAAAGAATCCTCAAGTAGGCTGTAGCATTCAATGAATCATGTCATAAATTGAATGGGAAGAGAATCTGAGCATGTCTTGCAGAATATGGAGTGAGAATGGGGCCTGCAACACATCAGGCATGCTAGATAAAGAAAAATACCTTATGCCAGCAAAGAGGGCTTTTGGGCTTGAGGTAGAAAATTGAATGGTTATGTTTAAGTGAGTGCTTCAGTAGCATTTTACATAAAAAATTCATCTGTTTTTCAAAGTAATATACTGTGCTAAATGCTATGTATATCGCCTAAATTATTTTTCCCTGCTGAAAAATTATGGATAGAAATTCAATCATTGTAAAAGTCGTCAGCTTTAACAAGGTGACCGACGCATAATGCTAATGGTATTTACTCTTTGTGGAAATAATTAAAAGGCATTGAATTTATACTACTAATTTAGAGTAGCTTAGAAAATCGAATGAAAGAAGGAAGGAAAAAGGAAAGGGAAGGAAGGAGGGAATAGAAGCGATGGAGTAGGCTAACTTACGTAGAACAAACATAAGTAAAACTGACACCCTATTTCAATGAGTTTTGAACACGTGGGCAGACTGAGGTTCTATTTAATTCGGCAAGGTGCACTTTCTTTTTGCGATATTTTCGTGTCACCTGGGCTTAGTGATTCATACTCTCTACAGCACAGTAAAAGTTTCAGTTTGTGCTAGGGAAGAGCAACCATTTTGAAGGAATATTTGAATTCTGACTCCATCCTTTCACTCTATGAGAACGTGGCCTCATTGAGAGCAGAACTTTTAACATTTTGTACATACCATGCATCCCTAAGCCTTGGAGAATCAGAGCGCATTCTAAGAGCCACAAAGGGTTTCTTCTCTGGCTTAGACATATTTGGGTTTAGAGCAAAGAAAGGAATTCATCTAACTTTGATTGATGGCATTAGAGAAATAAAGAAGTAAAAGGTGGAAGAATAAAGATGCTTTATTTCAAAAAATTATCTTGAAAGAATATTTTGTTTTTCCTTAATTGTTTAAACATTCCATATTTGAATTATACCACTGCCAATCATGAATACTGGTTTTTAAAGAAAACTCCTGAGGCAAGCTTGACTCATAAGAATATTTATTTTATATTCTCAGTGACAGCCTATATTTTAATTTTATGCATGTTGCTCAAGATTTTCAAAACATCTGAGCTGAGGCTAGTGTTAAAAATGATGAGATATGAGCTTTAAAATTTCAATTACCTTTCAAGATGCGTTTTAATTCATTTTATCATCTGAATAAATGGAATCCTCCTAAGACCTTAACATTAAAGTAGATTAAAGTAACGTGAGTTTCATCATTGTGTGTCAATTAATGCTTTTCTATTACTAGCCATGTTATTTTGTTTGGCAGTATTTCAATGACTTTTACTTTGGGAATCTCTTGTCCCTCTTTTCTTTTCATATTTTTAAGGTTTCATTTGAATAGGAAACATAAATCTGCTACAGTCATGATTGTTGACTGTGTAGTTCATAATTTTAGTATTGAGTTTCAAACATTTATTGAACAACTATTTTGTGTAAAGCCCTATGCTTCACACCAGAAGAAACATAAAAAGTGATGATTAATGATCCTCACTCTTTTAGGTATTTATAGTCAACATTCTAGAAAGGACAAATATATACACAAACTACAAATATGCCTAAAGTCCCAACTTTAATAATAAAGATATAAAAATATGTCATGGAATCATGAGGGAGGGAGAATACATTGGCTAAAATACTACATGAAAAGTGAGTCATTGGAATTTAGTTGTATAAGGAGTCACATACCAGTGTGTGAAGGGGCGGGGGCATTACAGGAAGAGAGGAAAACATGAACAAAGCCGCTGATGTACTTTTGGAATGGCAAATAGACTGTTATTGGTAGACCATAGGTTGTCTGAGGAAAGTTAACAGAAAATGGGACAAAGACATCATTTTCTTCAACTTGTAATAGTCTTTGGATGCTGTTTTAAAACAAATGGGGAAATTTTTTTTATAAAAAATATGGAGCAAGTCTGTTAAATAGGGAAGTGATAGAGTCAACACATTTTTAGAAAAGCAACTGCAGTAGCTATATGAAGCATACGTATGACCCAGCAGATGGAAGGAAGGGAGACACATTTGGAGGTATCTGAAATGTTTCCAGTGAAACATAAACTTTGCAGATGCAATGCTCATGAAAAGGAGGAAAAAGCTGCAAAAATAAAATGCAGTTCCTATTGCCATGATGTGGTGACTGACTGGTATAAGAAGTAAGGGGGAATATAAAGGATTAAAGATGAGGGAACTCCAAGATTTCAAGGGTTGGTGGCTTCATGGACAGTGATGCTTTTGACAGATAAGGAACACAGGCCAATGATCATGCTTTTGGGAAATATTATTTTAGGTATAAGAAAATAATATACATTTGGGAATTTTGCATTGATCTGATATTGAAGCCTCATGGTGGATTTTACCAGGATAAAATGTAAAGAATAAGAGAATGAAATAAGTGCTCCAACCAAACATAGTGAGAAAGAATGAAAGGAGTGTACTGAAAACCATCAGAGAATCTTATTTTAAATATTTTGGAAAAATAGGGTTTCAAGAAGGGTAGTGACAATCAACAAATTTGGAAGTTACATAAAGTCTTAGAAGGATGAAGACTGGGAAGAGATTGCTGGAGTTGGAAAGCAGGTCTTCACTGACCTTTGTTGAAGTTTGGGTTCCCTGAAGCTGAGATTCTAGTGCAAGTGATTTATTGAGGGAGTGCACTCTGAGGAAACTTCTGATGTTATCAGGGAATCATGAGAGGGGAGGGGAACAAACTCAGATGGAGTCAAGCTCCAGCTTGATTCCAGGTGGAGCTCTAGAGTGTGAATTGCACCAGGGTCTTGTCTTGAAGCAAATGATATGGGATGTTATAGCCCTACATTCACCAGTCACTGGCTGTGAGCAAACTCTCATCACTGGAGTGGCCAGTGATTACAACCATAAACCTCCAGGCAGAGATTTCCTTCAGCCAAGGGCATTCATCCAGAGAAGGGTGTTGGTATAAATCCTCAGCAACCAACGATCCAGCAGCTAGGGGGCAGACTCTGGCCCACTGGCCTAGTCAGCGGGATTTGATGTGGTATACACAATGTCTTCTGCAATCTTTAAGAGAGCTGTTTCATTTGAGTTGTGGATGGTCTGAGGAGTGAGACCAAGGGGATGCAATAGCTTAAAGGGAAATTAGGGGAAGTCTGTTTACGTGTTGTTTGTTTGTTTTCCAGTTATTTTATTGAGGTCATATTGGCTTATAACAGTGTATAATTTCAGATGTACATTATTATATATCAGTTTCTGTATAGACTGCATTGTCCTTACCACAAATAGTCTAATTTTTATATATCACCATACATATGTGGCCCTTTACCCATTGCACTGACATCCCTAACCCCTTCCCCTCTGGTAACCACTAATCTATTCTCTTTATCCATGTGTTTATCTTCCATATATGAGTAAAATCATGCAGTATTTGTCTTTCTCTGTTTGGCTTATTTCCCTTAAGATCATACCCTCAAGATCCATCCATATTGTTGCAAATGGGGTGATTTTTGTCTTTTTTATGGCTGAATAGTATTCCATTATGTATGGAATATATATATATTCCACAGCTTCTTTATCTATTCATCAGTTGGTGGGTACTTGAGTTGCTTCCATGTCTTGGCTATTGTGAGTAATGCTGTAATGAACATGTGGGTGCATAAATGTCATTGCATAGTTAATTTCAAGTTTTTGTAGTGAGATAGCTGGATCGTACGGTATTTCTGTTTTTAATTTTTTGAGAAATCTCCATACTGTTTTCCAAAGTGGCTGCCCCAGTTT